>NC_142068.1:105180000-105437500 GCF_059756535.1 Pantherophis guttatus | reverse complement strand
TGATAGTTTGTTTTTGAGCTCTCTGTGACAGACATTTTGTGTGAAGTCCAGCTGCTTTTGCATTGTGTCGCAGTCAGTTGCATAGCTTTTGTGTTATTTTTGTGTAAAGTCTGATAGTGGGTTTTCCTGGTCACATGACCACCAAGCCATGGCTACCCAGTCACATGACCACCAAGCCACACCCACCAAGCCACGCCCACAGAACCGGTAGGGAAAATTTTTGAATTTCACCACTGCCTTCTACCTCCTCCTGGGGAGAGTCTCAAGGTCCCCTTTCTCTGGACATCTTGTCCAGCCCTTCGCAGACAAGACAAGCTTGGAAGAGGAGCAGAAAAAATGCTTTAGGCAGAAATTGTGGAGTTGAAAATTAAAGGGCCTGAAAACTGCTATTTTCTTTCTCTGGTTGAGGAAAGAAAAAAATATACAAAGTGTAAAGTTGAAATTTCTTTACACATTTTATTTCTTTATTTACTTTTTTATTATTTTAGTGTAATTAAATTATTTAATGTACCAAAATAAAAACAATCCCAAACTGAAATCCCAGACAGCTGTTCTGCCAAATTCTTTCTGCAAAGGAGCTTTTATCAGGAAATCAAGAAAGAATTGTATAAGAGTGATGAAGATTTCCCTCCCCATCTGACAGCTGGTCAAACATGGCATATTTCACATCATTCCGACATTCTCACGGAGGGGATCAGGCAATCAGGCTGGTGCTTGGTTCCCACAGCTTCCTCCTGGCCTCTTTTCCTGCTCTCTCTCTCTCTCACACACACACACACTTTTAGCTGCTGTCAGTAGGAACAAGTGCCCACATTATTTTCTATAAATGTCACATAAAATAGCTGGCAAATTCCTCCGAATAACTTTCAGAGTTCTCTTTAGCAAGATTTATTGAAAGGGGAGGGAACAACAAGAATTCCAGTTATTCAAAAATTTCCATTGTGAAACATATAGATATGATTTTCTTTGACTTCTATATAAGGACTTAATATCTCCCTTCAATTAAAAGAAACTAACAATTCTCCAGTATCATAATGGTGTTATATCTCATGTTTTTACATTTGTTCTGGCTGTGAGCTGCTCCTTTGTGTTGAGGTCTGGCCTCAGAAGGATAATGCAGCACTTGGGGATGAAGATGCAGCCCAGCAGACCAGCACTGGAGGCCAGGATGGAGAAGACCTGCACAGCCACCATGGATTTCCCTTTGGTGCTCAGGTAGGTGGGCACAAAAGTCACCCAGACACTGCAGAAGACCAGCATGCTGAAGGTGATCAGCTTGGCTTCGTTGAAGGCTCCAGGCAGATTCCTGGCCAGGAAAGCCACCGTGAAGCAGATGGCAGCCAGGAAGCCCATGTAGCTGAGGGTGACGTAGAACATGACAACGGCCCCTTCGTTGCATTGCAGGATGATCTCTCCAGGCTGGGAGTGGAGGTCAGAGTCAGGGAAGGGGGGAGAAACTCCCAGCCAGGTGGACCAAATGACAATTTGGATAGCAGAACAAGAGAAGATGATGGAGTTGGCCAAGCTCTTCCCCAACCATCTCTTCACTTGGTTTCCTGGTTTTGTGGCCAGGAAAGCCAGAACCACCGTGATGGTTTTGGCCAAGAGAGAAGAAATGGCAACTGAGAAGATGAGGCTGAAAACCATTTGCCGGAGAAGGCAGGTGGCTTTCCTTGGTTGACCAATGAAGAGAAAAGGAGACAAGAAGCAAAGCAGGAGGGAGACCAGGAGGATGTAGGAGAGGTCCCGGTTGTTGGCTTTGACAAGGGGAGTTTCTCGGTATTTAATGAAGATGATTAAAACAAGACCTGTGGTTAGGAAGAAGAGAAGGGCAAAAGAGACCAGGATGATGCCCAGATGTTCTTCATAAGACAGGAAGGTTATAACTTTGGAGATACATTGGACTCTGTTCTTATTTGGATGTTTATCATCTGGACACTTGGTGCATATTTGTGTATCTGAGAAAGCCAAAAAATAATATTTATTTAATATTGTATCCTTTTATCTTTCAACAAAGATCTTAAACTGATAGCAGGATCACTTTCTAAGATGTGTTTCTTAACAATTTCACCAAAAGAATAGGTATTTTCAAACAAATGTAGAGTGAAGTCTATGAAACTGGATGAAGTCCTAGGATGTTAATTATTTCCTGGTTAATGTGCAGAATCTTCATAGGAACCTACATTATTAGAGGTTAATAATGAATCAGCTAATCTTTCTAAGCAAACATCCTGAGACCTGACCCATGGCACTTCTTTATATATTGACTCAGAGGGTTCCTATCCTGGGATATCTAATTGGCTGTCAGAATATTTGTGTAATGAGGTTCCCCCATGACTGTCCACACTACCTCCCTGTGGACCAACAACTCGGAGATCCTCAAGGGGAGGCCCATGTAGAAGATATCATAGTAATCCTTCCAGGTGATGGACCTAAGGCAGTTCTTCAAGTTTCAAAGAACTCGGATGGTCCCAGAGAGTTAAATGTGGCAGGATACATCCACACTAAAGAGAAATTTTCACTTTAAACATGAAATCTGAATAGATATGTTTGGGTCAGCCACTATCTCTCAGCTCCCATCTCTTCCCAACCCCTCCTTCAAAGTCTTTTTGATTTACTTCCATTTAGGTAAGAAATTATGAAGGTTAAAAATAAAAAAAATGAGGTGAGCTTCAATCTGTCTTTTAACTTCCACTTTCATGAAAATGTTCTGGATGGATCCCATTTTCCTCAGTGTGACCCACCTTCCTGAGTGGAGAAGGTCCCCTCTGGACAAGGAACGCAGTCATAGCAGCAAACTGGCTCTCCTTCTCGAGCCCTCTTGACAAATCCAGGATGACAACTTTCCACACATTTGGACTGAGGCAGGGACTGAGCAGAAAAACAAGGAATGCCAAAGAAAAGAGATTAGGACTCTCCATCCATGGAAAATGGAGGCAGAAATGGATGGAGACAAGTAGCCTCTGGTCTTGACTGAGGTAAATAGGAAACCTCTGACTACTTCTAAACAGATGCAGGAGATAAAACAACTGGCAGATTTGTCCTTTAGTTCCTCCCTTTTGCTTTCAGAATTTAACATTACAATAAAGTACTTTTCTATTTAATAAAGTCTAGAGAAATGGAATTGATTTTTTTAAGTATGATGATCTATTCATATTAAAACTGAGAATAAAGTTTACTGTAAAAGATCTAGGAAACTTCTTTCCATTAGCTTTTATAATATGAAATTAAACTGTGATGAAGAAGGAAACCTCTGACCAGTAAGATCTTGAAAGGCTTCCATAAAACATGACAAAGCCATTTCACTTAAGTCCCATCTGTTGAAGAACTTCCATTAGATGACACCACCTGGCATGGGAGGCCAACCACCCTGGAGACTCTAGGCTTTGCCCACTTGAAATGGGACCTCAGGCTTTGGAAAACAGAAAAAAGACACCAAAATTTCTCTCACCTTATTGAGCAACTTTAGCTGTGAAAGAGCATCTTGGTCTATAGAAAGTCTCTGTCTCTCAAAATATGCCAGAGTCTCTCTCCTGACATCCTCCTTGGGGAGAACCAAGAAGATTTTGATGCCCAGATCTGCCGTTATTTCTCCATTTTGGTCCAAATACAGTTTTCTCTCAGAAATATTGAAAAACTCGTTCTTCTCCAGAAAGGGATGAAACTAGAATGGGAACATCCAGGAATTTAAAAAGTAGAAAAATTTGTTTCTTATGCCACATTGAATCTTTCTTCTACAATTGTCCAATCTTCATACAATCTCCAAATATGGTTAAATAGGATACAAATACTGCCATTATCTTCATAAGTGAATGAGAAAGTTTGAGAAAGATGTGTCCATCATATACTGACAAAATAGAGAGAAAATATAATGGACACAATTGGGCAATTATAGCGACCATTCTAGAGCAGATGACATATAAAATGAACAGAGAGGAAAAAGATGATTCATAAATTCTTTGAAAACAACAGGTTGATTCCCAGAAAGCATGGGTTGATCAAGAAGAAAGTTGTCAGGCTAATCTTCTCCCTGGTCATCCTGATGGAAAACACCTCCAGATGTGCTAATTCTATTTAATTTTAATGCAACATTAACAAAATTTTGCAAATCTGAAAGAAGAAATCTCCCACCAACTCTTTTCTCAGCCTGAAAAGTTAGCCAGGATCCTTTCTGAGTTTCTTTCTCTCCCATTATGCAGCTGCAGGATTCTCCCCTCTTCTCTGATCCAGAACGGATGGCTGATAAAATGGATTCTTTCAAGAAGCTTGAGGGAGATTGGGAAATAAACTTGTCATATTTAACTGGAAAACAAGTCTTAAGAGTCATTGTGTTTCAATTTATAGAAGGTCCTATGAGTTTGGGGAATGGAAAGCAGTTGTTGGGAAAGATCCTAATTAAAAATTTAAGGAAATGCATTATTATTAAGAATCAAACAGAGATGTTTAAACCTGGACAGATTCTGGATGGATCAGAGGTAATGATTGTGGTGGTCTGTGGTAGATAAGAAGCTCCTGTAAATTTTCTCTGAGTTAAATACAATAGCAGATAACAGACCATTTTGAAGTTTTTAAATTTAATTTTATTGTTGGATTGCCTGTTAACTACATTTTTTATATACCGCAGATAGATGACAGGTCAAGTAGTTGCAAATAGATGTGTAGTTTATAACTGTGGGTCTATTTTTCAAGGGGGAGAAACTATTATTGCTGTATTGTATTCAAGTGGGGGGACAATATGCAAGTTTTTGTCTGTTTTTAATGCATAATTTTTTTTAAAAATTGTCTAGTTATTTTTGTCTTTGTAATAGTTTTATTTTCCAAAACTTGTATTTTACCTTTTTGAATAAAATAAAATTTAATAAGAGGAATATCAAGTTTCCAGAACCAATATTTATGATTAGGACACAGAGAAGGGTACATGAGTAAAAAGCAATAGAAAAAATCTGATTTTTAGCAACTAGGACTTGACTAACAATAGAGTATCATATAAGAACACGAATGACGGACTGGAAGAAAGATGAGGGACACCAAACTTGATATTTATGTTTGTTTAAATGATCTCAAAATCGTAGTTAACTGGAAACAGACTATGAGTCAGCAGGGAGATGTTCATGGAAAGAAGGGAATTGCAGCCTTAAGAATCTCAGGAAGTGAATGTTTTGGTTTGGGGAGACCCCAACTCAAGGACCAGGTCCTCTTGCAGGCATCACACTTGGAGGAGAATTTGCACAAAATCTACGTGTGAACTTCAGGGAAGGAGAAATAAGCCAAGGAAGAGATCAAAGGAGCTGCTCTTAGCCTTGAGGAAAGAGAACAAGGAGAAGAGCTGAAGATCAGGAGGAGTCTGGGAGCCCCTTTTCCAACTGACACAATCTCTCGGTTGGAGAAGGGAGGATGCAGCCCTCTTCCAATCACTGACACAGGTTACACACGAGTGTAAGATCTGCTCACTATTATTCCAGAGTGTCAAACACGGAAAAATGAATTCAGTTACAAAAAAGGAGATTTTAGCTGAAGGAGAAAAAAAAATAGGATAAAAGGAGGAGCTGTTTTAGAGCTGAGCCAGTGAAGCAGAGAAGTTCAGTCTCCTCTTCATGGATTATCTGAGTGCAAAGACTGAGCAGCCATCAGTCAGAGAAGCTTTAACTGGGATTCCTGCAGAGAGGAGGGGTTGGGCTAGATGGTCTCAGAGTCACCTCCAAATTTATAAAAGTTGTCATGCCACAACATGTATCTATTGTGCTGTTGTTGCTCTAGCCCCACTGAGTGGCCAGGGACAGATAAGCCTCACTGTATGGTCTGAAGCCAGACTCCCTTTTCTCTCAGCCTTTGGAGGAGACGGAAGCAGCCGGTTTGACCGAGACACATGGTCATCCGGAGGCCTCCGTCCCTCACACGGAGCATCCTTGGAGAGGTTCCAGCTGCTTCTTTGTTGGCTGTTAGTTAATGCTGCCTATCTCCTATTTATCTTTGATTCTCACTCTTTGCATCTCCTCAGTTTCTCCGTGCCCTTTTCTCCCAAGGAAACACCCAGATCCACCCCAGGCTTCCTTTCACTGGAGGAGAAGAGGGGGGTTTAGCTGCCTGTCGAGCTGCACACAGACCCACCTGCAGTGGGGACGGAACAAAGGGGAAATTCCACCATGCTCATCACAAACCCACAAATATGGGAATTCATTTCAAAAAAGAACACAGCATTTTCAAATTAGCAGAGTTTAATATTAAAATGCCATGGTATCTACTCTTTGGAACTATTATTCCCTGAGGAATTATATTGGCCAGATCTGTTGAGAAGGTTCGCCTCCTTCTCCTCTGGATTCCTCCTCCAAAGGATCTAAGATTAATGGATCCATATCAGGACCCCCATACCTGCCACGGCTGCAGACTTGGAGACTCCAAAGTCGTTTCTCCCTCCATCCTTCTCCTCCTCGACCTGGAGGAATAAGCGGCATTCAAGGCCTGGGCCAGAGTCTTCATCATACTGTAATATTTATAGTAATTTGGGGCCCGGATCCTGTTTCTTTTCTCCTGGGTCTCCAGTGGGGCTTTCTGGGTGCATCTTCTACGGCCTTTGACAGAAAAGACGTTCTTTGAAAGAGAACAGCGGAAATAATAATCTTGAAACTTTTCTTCCACAAAGAAACAGGGTTCAAAGGCAGAATCTTTTGGCCTTTCTTTTGGCAGATAACCAAAGTTCCAAATACTATGGATGTATTTGAGAAGTCTATGCTTGTTCATTGGATACCCCCAAAAATTTGTGAGGATCCAGACTTTCCCTTCAATGGGTCCTGGCAGACGCATAAACGTTAAATGAAAAGGAAGAATTCTGTCCCAAATGGACTCATATTCCATGAAGTAAACAAAGACGTTGACTTGTCTCCACTTAGAGAGGGAATCCCTGAGGTATGATGTATATCCAGTTGTTGAGAACAGTTGTGATATAACCACACAAATTCCTTTCCTGACAAGCACAGGAGGAAAAATCCTCATGAAATTCTCTCCCTTCTCTGTGTCTGAAGCAAAGAGGCCAATCAGGGTCCATCTGAAGTGGAGGAGCAGGTGGACAATTGCTGAGTAGTGGAATCCTTCTTTGGGGAACATCTGGTGGAAAAGGGGGAATTGACTTTTATCACTCACAGCCTCTGAAACAATTGTATGACTGATCTGAAAAAGCAAAGAAGAATGCTGTGTTACATTTGGGATCAGATCAAATCCAAAATATTAGATTTTAATAAATCCAACCTGGTTCTCATGAATGTATTAGAATAGTTTGTTAATCAGACATTGTTTAAAATATTAAAGACAGAATATTAGCAAGATTGTATCATAATAATGGAAAATAATAAGCAAAACACTCGACCTTATTTTCCTCTCTGGACAGTGGATAAATGATCGTGGGGAGGGGACTCTATCTATTGACCCTCTGTCATGGACCGATCAGTCCCTCCTTAGACTTGACTTTTCCTCCGCCATCCCCCGTTGCAGGGGTGCGGAACCAGTAAGATGGTTCCGCCCCAGGCGCCTGTAACAGGCTGCGGTGGGGGCCCTGGATCGAATCGCGCCTTTGCGGCCTCTGATCTGACGCAGATCCCGGGCGGCTCCTTGGTTTACCGCGGAGCTCAGTGAAATGAAGCGTCGGAAAAGACGCCTGGAGGGTGGTTGGAGATCCTCCCGATCCGAGTCCGACTGAACACAACTAAGAACCCATATTAGGTCTTATCTTGTGGTGATCGAAGTAGCGAAACGTAACTATTTCGCCACTCTCATTGCATCTGCAGAAAATCGCCCAGCGGCCCTGTTTAGAGTGACCTGCTCACTCCTTAATCAGTTAGCGAGGGAGGACCCCTTACAGGGCCGTGCTGAGGACTTTGCACAATTTCTGCAAGATAAAATCACTCAGATTCGGACCGGGTTGGACTCCGACTGGACAGAGTCCGTTGAGGTGACAGGGCCTAGTCTCGGTGGAGACATCTGGGTTGAGTTTGAGCCTGTTTCATTGGATGACGTGGACAGGATTATGAGTAGGCTGGGGTCTTCCACATGTTTACTGGACCCTTGTCCCTCCTGGCTTGTTTTGGCAGCCAGGGAGGTGACTGGAGACTGGATCCAGGCTATTGTCAACGCTTCACTAAAGGAAGGGGTCTTTCCTGCTGCGCTTAAAGAGGCGGTGGTTCGACCCCTCCTTAAGAAGCCTAACCTGGATCCTGACGTACTTAACAACTACCATCCAGTCTCCAACCTTCGCTTTTTAGCGAAGGTTGTTGAGTCCGTGGTGGCACAGCAATTCCCTCAATTCCTGGAGGAAACTGACTACCTGGATCCTTACCAATCTGGTTTCAGGCGTGGCCACAGCATGGAAACGGCATTGGTCGCCCTAGTAAATGATCTCTGGCGGGCCAGGGATGGGGGTTGCTCCTCCATCCTGGTCCTTCTTGACCTCTCAGCGGCGTTCGATACCATCGACCATGGTATCCTGCTGCAGCGGCTCAGGGGGATAGGGTTAGGAGGCACTGTTTTACAGTGGTTCTCCTCCTATTTCTCGGGCTGTCTGCAGTCTGTTTGGGCGGGGGGTCAGGGATCCTCCCAGAGGCCTCTCACTTGTGGGGTGCCTCAGGGCTCGGTTCTCTCTCCTCTGCTCTTTAATATCTATATGAAACCGCTGGGTGAGATCATCCGTGGTTTTGGGGTGAGGTATCATCAATATGCTGATGATACCCAGCTTTACATTTCCACCCCTGACCACCCTAGGGATGCCCTTTCCGTGATGTCCCACTGCCTGGAAGCGGTGCGGGTTTGGATGGGGAGGAACAGGCTTAGACTCAACCCTTCCAAGACTGAGTGGCTGTGGATGCTGTCATCCTGGGATCTGGAGGTTCCATCCTTAATGATCGGAGGTGAAACCCTTGCTCCCTCCGATAGGGTCCGCAACTTGGGTGTCCTCCTGGATTCTCGGCTGTCTTTAGATGACCATCTGATGGCCGTAACCAGGGGGGCCTTCGCACCGGTCCGTCTTGTGCGCCAGTTGCGCCCGTTCCTAGACTGGGATGCCCTCGCCACGGTCACTCACGCCCTTGTTACCTCTAGGTTGGACTACTGTAACACCCTCTACATGGGGCTGCCCTTGAGATGTGTCCGGAGGCTTCAGCTAGTCCAAAATGCAGCTGCGCGGGTAGTTACGGGGGCGTCTAGATACTCCCGTGTAACACCTCTCCTGCGTGAGCTGCACTGGCTACCGGTGGCACTCCGGATACATTTCAAGGTGCTGGTGCTCACCTATAAAGCCCTTCATGGCTTAGGTCCGGGGTACTTGCAGGACCATCTCCAGCCGTTCTCCCATCGTCCTGTGCGCTCTCACAGAGTCGGCCTCCTCAGGGTGCCGTTGGCCAAACAATGTTGGCTGACGACCCCCAGGGGGAGGGCATTCTCTGTGGGAGCCCCGACCCTCTGGAATGGATTGCCCACTGAGTTCAGGACAGCCCCCGACCTTCTTTCCTTCTGTCACGAGCTGAAGACGTGGCTCTTCCGCCAATTAAACTGATCCGTTTGGGGGTACACTGGTATAATTTTAAATCGTTTTTTAATTGGGTTACTGATTTTAATTTGGTATTGTATTGTGATTTGTATTGAAGTTGTCATTTTGTAAGCCGCCTTGAGTCCCTAGGGAGAAAGGCGGCATATAAATCGCAATCAATCAATCAATCAATCAATCAATCAATAAATAAATAAATAAATAAATAAAACAATAAAAATGTAAATCATATTACTGTATCACCCCTACAGTTGACCACAATTAGATTAACAAGTGCAAATGCCAACTGGAGTATTTTATTCCAATAAAGGGCCTATTATAATTTTCGAGGATTGCTGCATCTTTTTTTGGTTCTGTATCCCAGATTCTTTATGGAGGAAATTTTTTTAACTTCTTTCTCCAGTTATACAAGAAACAAGCAGACCTCAAACCCTAATAAGATTTGTCAAAATCCAAGTTTGGTCTTTAATTGAAGTTTTCTCTGTTCCAACAGCCACAATTTTCAGAGTCTGTCAGTTTCCATAGATTAAATTTTATGCCAATGCCCATATTTTCTGAATTTAGACAAAGGAGAAATTGTGTAAATTCCTAAATTCCTAACGTTTCGTTGGCAAAACGTCTGAGGTGGCTCGGGAGTTCATGGCTTCCATGATGGCCATGGACCTGACCCAGCTAATTCATGGACCCACTCACACAGGAGGACTTGATTTTTGTCTCTGGGCAGTGGACGAATGATCTTGAGATAGGGGCGGTAGCGATTGAGCCCTTGTCATGGTTGGATCATTCCCTTCTTAGGCTTGACTTTCTAACCGCCACACCCCACCGCAGGAAGGTGGAAAAAACCAGATGGTTCCGGCCCAGGTGCCTGATGGATCCTGATAGGTTCCAGATGGAGCTTGGGCCATTTCCTGAGGCTCTGACTCATGACTCAGACGGCTCGCAACTTGGGTGTCCTCCTGGACGCACGGCTGTCTTTTGAAGAGCATATGATGGCCGTGGCCAGGGGGGCTTTTTATCAGGTTCGCCTGATTCGCCAGTTGCGTCCCTTTCTGGATCGGGACTCCTTATGCTCAGTCACTCAGGCACTCGTCACTTCCCGCCTGGACTACTGCAATGCTCTCTACATGGGGCTCCCCTTGAGGTGCACCCAGAGGCTCCAGCTGGGGCAGAATGCGGCCGCACGGGGGATTATGGGAGCGAGGGGGCTCTCCCATGTGACACCTCTCCTGTGTGAGCTGCATTGGCTCCCGGTGGACTTCCGGGTGCGCTTCAAGGTGCTGGTTACCACCTTTAAAGCGCTCCATGGCATTGGACATGGGTATTTGCAGGACCGCCTTCTGCCGCCATTAGCCTCCCACCGGCCAGTACGCTCCCACAGAGAGGGACTCCTCAGGGTGCCATCAGCCAGGCAATGTCGGCTGGTGACCCCCAGGGGGAGGGCCTTCTCTGTGGCAGCACTCACCCTCTGGAACTATTTGCCCCCGGAGATACGGAGGATACCAGATCTCCGGGCTTTTCGCTGTCCCCTAAAAACTTTTCTTTTCCATCAAGCAGGGCTGGCGTGACCCCCCCCCCTTTTTTTTTTGAGATATTAGATTTTTAATTGTCTAATGGGTTTTAGTTGCGAGGTTTTTAAATTTTCGGCCAAAGTGTATAATTCTTTTAAATTTTTTAATTTTGTATTGAAATATTTTTTACTTGGCTGTGCACCGCCCTTAGTCCAGTAGGAGAAGGGCGGTATACAAATTTAAATAAAATAAAATAAATCAGCTCTGAGGGCAGCAGCTGGAGCCCTTTTACCCACCCCAAGATCCTCCTCAGAGGCTGAGATTGCGTTGGTTCTGCTGGTGGTTTCTCTCTGGAGCCCCAAACATCAGATTGATGTAAGAACATGGGGGGAAAACTGGGCCTCAGATACTTTAATCATTGGGACTGAGGAAGCTGGAGAGCTATGAGGTTTTCATTTAAGCACCACTTTCACTCCTGCCTTTTCTCTAACTGAGCTCCTTGGATGATGAGGGAGCCAAGTTTCAGGCTCAGAGAAAACAACCCCAGGTAAGGAAAGGTGTTACTGGCTCTATTGGCTGACCATCTATGGCTATGATGTCATTTCACAAAGACCATAACTTTTGAACTTGTTTTATAAATTATCAGATAATTATTAAGACAAAAACAATCCAAGTCTATACAATCCAATGTGTAAGTATGATAATATCACATTATCTGTATAAATCAGTGTATTCCAATAGGAATTTAGAGCAACCAAGAGGATTAGGGGACTGGAGGCTAAAACATACAATGAACAGTTGCAGGAACTGGGCATGGCTGGACTAGTGAAGAGAAGGACCAGGGGAGACATGATAGCAGTCTTCCAATATTTGAGGGGCTGCCACAGAGAGGAGGGGGTCAAGCTGTTTTCCAAAGCACCCAAAGGCCGGACAAAGGCAGGACAAGGAATAATGGATGGAAACTGAACAAGGAGAGATTCAACCTGGAAATAAAGAGATAAAGTTGCCTTCAGAAGTTGTGGGAGCTTCATCACTGGAAGCTTTCAAGAAGAGACTGGACCGTCTCTGTCAGAAATGGTGTAGGGTCTGCTTGGACTAGATGACCTACAAGGTCCCTTCCAGCTCTGTTAATCTGTATCTATCTATACTATTCCAGACAAGTGGCTGTCCAGTCTCTTCTTAAAAGCCTCCAGTGATGGACCACCTACAATTTCTGAAGGGGAGACGTTCCATTCCTCATCATTAGAAAATTTCTCCTTAGTTCTAGGTTGTTTCTCTCCTTGATTAGTTTCCCTCCTTTGTTTCTTGTCTTGCCTTCTAGTACTTTGGAAAATAGGTGGACCTCCTCTTCTCTATGGCAGCCCCTACAATATTGGTACATTGCTATGATGTCATCCTTAGTCCTTTTCACTAGACTAGACATACTGAATTCCTGCAACTGTTCCTCAATGTTCTAGTCTCCAGGCCCTTAATCATCTTTTCTGCACTCTTTCCAGAGTCTCTACATCATTCTTATAATATAATATGCAGCCGTAGTTCCATTGAGGACCACAGGCTGACTCCATCTGGGGGTGATGCTGTCTATCCCACATATTTTCAGCTTCCTGAGAAATAGGTTGGGTTTATTTTATCAAAGCCTTTCTGAAATCCAAGTACTGTATACTACATGCACTGCATTTCCTTGGTCGACTAATTTAGTCATTTTTGTCAAAGAATGAAATAACATTTATTTATGATTTGTTTTTTGACCCTGCATTAGTCCTAGTAAGTCATTCATATCTCGACTGAAGAACAAGGGTTCAAATATGCATCTTTCCCTTCCCCCTTGGTAAGCATAGATCCTTCTTCTCATGGCTCCATTGAGCCCAAACCTCCCTCTTAAACAAGGGCTTGGATCAGGGCCAACAGGCTGAGCTCCATTTTGAGGGCCATCCATTTTCTCCATCAGATTTCTTTGTTTATTGAGTCAAATGTTGCACTAACATCTAGAAAGCAGCATATCTTGTTTTACCTCATTGATATAGATAAGATATTTCAGGACAAATTTGTTGCCAATATTAGATTATTAACATGCATTATTTCTTATAATATCTATATAGCTTTTAATTCTACCTAAAACCTTCTCCTTCTTCTGCAAGGAATGAATTTTTCTCAAGTTTAACTAAGAAGATCATGGCATAAATTTTAGCCACAATATCTGCTAGTCTATTTGGCCTATAATTGCTAGAGTAATTTTTATTCCACATTCTAGATGGATAAAATGCTTCTATTGCCAACTTCAATTTGAGTGGATAGGGCAGGCATCATTTATGTGTGAAAATGAAGATGCCAATAGAGGCCCCAACAACCAGGGATATTTTCTGATCAGTTAAATAGTTGGTAGAATGTCTTCTCCAGGGAACGTATTGCTTGCATTTCAGGCCTCTCAACATGAACATAATGGGGTAAAATATTGATGTTTTTGCTAATATGGAGAAAAGCAGCTTTTGAATTCCATGGAGAAGACATGATTGCATCTATTGCTCACTCACCACCACCCACCCCTCACTTTACCAGAATGAGAAAAACACACACAAACCTGTGGGACTTTGTAGGTGCCTCCTAATGTTGACATCTGGATGGAGATGTCTCTGTCAGCTGTATCAAGAAGAGCCAGGAGGTTCTCCCTCCTTCCACAGCCGTAGTTGGGGACATTGGCTTCTCCAGTGGAGAGCATGTCCACCAAGGCATCTGAGGTGTGGAAAGTGCTCCAATAGTTGTCATGGATGTTGTACCCCAGTGTGAGATTGTGTAGGAACTGGGAATTCTTGTTGACCATTTGAATGGAAAAAATTAAAATCAAGCCATATGAAAAAACATAAGAATTCCTATTGTTTAAAAAATATTATAATCAACAGCCACAACAAATACTTTTGTTATATATAATATATATAATCCTCCACAAGCCTACTGAGCCTTAAGCCAACATCGATCCAAAAGCCATGATCAGTTACACAAATATGGGAATGGGCTGAGGTACAGCAACTACAACTGATTCCACCACTACTTTAAATAAAATCCATTATTCAAGTGATAAATTAAAGACTGAACAGAGAGAGGAAAATAATCTGCACCCCTTTCAGCTTTTTTTCAGACCCCTTTTTGAGTCTCTTTCACAAAATCAGACCAAAGAGAAAAGCCATGGAAATCAAAATCATTCAGGAAATTAGACATATTCCCCAATATAGGAAGAAATGAAAAATAAAAAAGAGAAAAGAAGGAGAGTGTTAGAATGGAGTGAGTGTAACTCTATCACCCTGAATGACTTACGGATCATGGAAAACAAACTGAAGAGAAGGAGCCATGTTGAAAAGCAACTTTGCATGCAATCTTTCCTTTCCATTGGTGACTATACTGATCAGGTGGTCTCCTGGTCTGTAATAACTCCATGGTTTTCCATCCTGGTTCTCCAAACTCAGCGGGCATTTCATTCTCAGCTTTCCAGAGACTGGATGGGACAAAAGCAACATCAGAAGCAGAAGCTGGAGGTCCATAATTCATGGTATGAATCAATGAATCCCTTTCCTGTTTCTAAAGAAGAATTGGAAGAATCAAAGGACTCTCACAAGGTGGAACATCCAGTTGCTTTTTCTCAACACAAAGAAACACTCAGCTTCACCTGGAAAGGAGAGAGACGTACATTCAAGAGCACAGACTCTGCCTGTCCCAAAACTCCATATTTCTCTGCCCAAAGTCTCCCCTGGAGGATTCAGCCAAAGAGCAGAGCTGAAACTTTTATCATAATTCTCCCTCTCAGGAGGGATCCCTGGATAATTCAAGTAGTTCTTGCAGTCAAAGATCGTTGGGAAATTTTCTGTAGGGAAATGAAAGGGAAATAATCCCCATGTGATTCAAAATAACAGGAGCAGAGATGGAATTAAATCAGTCATCTAGAATTGAGAGTTTTGGGAGCTCCATGCAGGGAATACATGGCACCTATGGCTGAAATAACAAATAAATCTGATATTTGTTTGTATAGTGATGAAAGACAAAACTCGGGGGTCAATTAATGCTAGAGCATGTCACAGATCTGAAATAGCTGCCAGCTGAGTTGGACCCAAAATTTACTTTATTTTGAAAGCTAATGCTCAAGGGCATCGCACAAAAGGGCTGATGCAATAGTGCAGCCAGTTTCTAAGAACAAAATCAACTTTAGTGAAAAACTAGTTTTTCAAACTTTGCAGAGTTAAAAAAAAATCATAGGGAGAGGGAGAGGGAGAGAGAGGGGGAGAGAGAGAAGTTAGAGAAAGCCAAGTGAAAAGAGATGGAGAAATTAAGGCTGCCTATCTCCCCATGTGGGGAGGGGAGGGAGGGAAGAAAGGAGGGAAGGGGAGCTCAGAACCCTCGTGTTGCAGATGGAAAGCTGAACTGCAAAATCCAACTTCCATCTTTTGAGTCCTGGGAAGGGGGGAAACCATATCCCATGTTGCTCAGACACCTCTTTCCATGCATGGGGCACTCAGGGGGGAAAGCAAAGCCCAGACCCACGGAGAAAGCCCAGGATGGCCAGGGAGGAGGAGGGGATCTGGGCCATTCCTGGGAAGAGACTAACCTGGTTTATGGGTCCCAGGGTTGAATGTTAACGCAGTCCCCGGGGTTTCTCCAGCCTCGCTTGGGCTCTGTGTCTTTCCAGGAGAGGCTCCTGTGGGGAGAAGCCATGCAGGGCTGGGTCTTCCAAGGGTGATCCGGGGTTGCCCAGGAGGAAAAGGCAGCCAGCCTCACCCTGGAGGGGACCCTCCATGACTCTGAGGAAGATGGGGGTCCCCCGTCGCCCCTCCAGAGCCCCAAGCCGAGGAGACGCTCTTCATTGCAGCCTTTTCTGGGGAAGGGGCTTAAGCCCCCCTCCCTCTGCAATTCTGGGAGGTTTTGCCTCTTTCTCATCCCTCCCAAAGCTTTGAATTTTGCATTTTATTTGACACCCCCCCCTTTGGCTTGGCTTCTTCAGCCTCTTCTCCATCAGGCTGAGGGCAGAGACGCTCCCAGGCAACTGTCTCTTCCTCCTCTTTGATTGGCTACAGGGTTGTCATGATGAAGGGGGCGGGCCAGGAATAGAAGCAGCCAGTAGAGAGAAAGAGAGGTGGGATTTTTGTCATCCCTGAGAACTGGAGGATTTGAATGCGAAATCTGCTTTCTTTTACAAAACCATTTATATTATTATGGAAAAGTAAAAGGTTGAGAGTTAATGCTTTATTTTACTGCAACAGAGGAAGTCTGAAGTCAGCACTTTTTTTCTTTTCTCCCACCCCCCACTTCTCTTTCCCCTCCCCCATTTCTTCCTCTTTGTTTGTTTTTTTATTTTGTATTTTATTCTATAATCTAATAAAATGTTTTTTTAAAAGAACTGGAGGATTTGAATGTGAAATCTGCTTTCTTCTGTTCAGATGCAGTCCAGAATCAGAAGGAGGGAAGGGTCAGAGAAAATGAAGGAATGTTTAAAAATATATTTATAAGAAAACAAAGGAAAACTTAGACTTTTAAAGAAGAAAATCGAAAGTGAACACCAAAAAAAAAAAAGAGAAATGATCAAACTCTGTAGAAAAAGTTCTTTAGCTCTGTAGAGTGTGATCCGTGAGATGTACAGAAATTAAAAGCAAAGAATGATAAAAGTCAGCCTTAAGCAAATCTATTGGAGACGCAGAGCAGAAAGATCACAAGATGAAGTGAAATTGGACGTTAAAGAAAATAGTGTCATCAAACAGCTTATAGAAAATAGCTAAAATAGTTATAGTGTTAACATTACTTTCTGCTCTGGTTGAAAGGATGTAGAATTTAGAAATTCTGTTTATTTTAATTTTAAAAATGTGTAAACTTTCCTGTTTGTGAAATAAAAATCTCACCCCAGCCATTGAAGGGAGAAACAAAAAAACCCAAATCAAATTCAAGTTTCTAGTTTGTGAGTATGGAGGCCAGGAGACCATCTCATAGGGAGAATCCTCAGTTGAACAAGAAGATCGCATACAACAAGGACTTCCAACCAGGCTCCTCCTTGCCAGTTTCATTCCTAAATCATTCCCTGTGCTGGAGTTTCCTTTCCTCTCTTTGCATTCCTAACACTTTCCTTCTTTCCTTTTTATTTCACTTACTCCTGTATTAATGGACCTGTCTAATTTCCTGAATGGTCTGGATTTCCAAAGCTTCTCTCTTTTTCTCTTATTTTCTGGAAGTCGCTGGAATCCAAAGATGGGATGGAATACAAACTGTAACAACTCCAGATTATTTTCTTCTCTCCATCCAAACTTGAGTTCATCACTTGAATGCTAACTTTTGTTTAAAGTAGCGATTGAAACGGTTGTAGTGGCCCCTGCCCAGCCGAGTTCCATATTTTTATAACTGCTGATTGATACACAATTCCTGATCCTTAGAAATAGAATAGAATTAGAATAGGATAGAATAGAATAGAGTAGAAACAGGAATGGAATGGAATGGAATGGAATGGAATGGAATGGAATAGAATAGAATAGAATAGAATAGAATAGAATAGAATAGAATAGAATAGAATAGAATAGAATAGAATAGAATAGAATAGAATAGAATAGAATAGAATAGAATAAGAAATATTCTAGAAAGAAAAAATTTCTTTTTTTATTCCACAGACTTTGCCTGAGACCTCCCAGGATCTCTACCTGGGCTTGCAACCCCTTCCTCCTGGAAGGCCCAGAGCTGCCCAAGGGGCACCCCTGGCCTCTCCCCACAGCTGGACCAAAGATTGTGACATCGTAGCCCGTGTCATAGAAGGTCTCCTGGGCTGCTCTGGGTCACCCAAGGGGTTGAGTGCTGAAGGAAAGAGCATTTCCTCTGTGACAATGGCAGGCAATTTCCTACAACGGATGAGAATGAAGAGGAAGTTCTCAAATAGAGGTAGGATGAAATTAAAAAGAGGCTTATTATAACACTTAACTTTAGCAGTTAGAATAGTAATTACTCAACCCTGTAATGAAAAGGAAGGGAAAGTCTACAAACAGAGGTAGAATACAATTAAAAAACAACACTATCTCCCTAACTTGAGCAGGAAGAGTGAAGAGTTTAGATGCCAGAAGTATCAGCTGGCTCCTAATATTGGGGAATAAAGAACCCAGATCAAACTGTGGCTGAAAAAATGAATATCTTTAATCGTGGTCAATAAGTTTGTGTTTTTAAAGAAGTCTATTTTTTTCCACAGTGGTACCAGAAGACACACTGGACTTGGGCTTATGGAGGCACACGGAGGTATGTAATATATATTTCCAACCCATCTATAGGACCCAGGGTGCCTGTGTTAACTGGGCTTGGGGGTCTCCCTCGTGTTCAGGCCCAACGTCCTCATGATCTCCATGGCTTCTCAGCAGAAGGCTTCAGGTGCCAGCCAGCTGCCCCCCATCCAACAAGGGCCTCCTCTTCAGCGGTCCATCACCCCCCGCCCCCCTCAGGTAAGCAGTCTAAATCTTCTGGGGAATGGTCTAAGTGTCCATTACTAAGGATGGCAAATTTTGACATTATCCTTTTATTATGTGAATGAATCAGGCTGAGACAATGGTGAAATCCAAATTTTTTTACTACCAATTCTGTGGGTGTGGCTTGGTGGGCGTGGTGTGGCTCAGTGGGCATGGCTTGGTGGGCGTGGCAGGGGAAGGATACTGCAAAATCCCCACTCCCTCCTCACTCCTGGGGCCAGCCAGAGGTGGTATTTGCTGGTTCTCCAAACTGCTCAAAATTTCCGCTACCTGTTCTCCAGAACCTGTTAGATTTCACCCCTGGGCTGTGAGATCAATTCTCTCACGTAGCAAATAACCTTGTGAAAAACCCATTTTTCTTTAACCAGGAGAGGTTATACCTGAAAAATTGTTCATGTCATAATAAGATGTGAGGGTTGGGGACAGCGGAGGGTGAGTGAGCTGATTGATAAGTATATTCCACACCTGTTATTTATTTTAACTTTTCCAGGCTCCTACAACATCAGGGGGGGAACCGCTGAGGAGTGCGAGGGAGAAGAATGCCACGTAAGTCTACATTGCATCTCAAAAATATAAAATATAAAATTCTGGATCAGTGTGATCTGCTTCCACAGGTTGCAGAGTTATCTGTGCAGGGCTGAAAGGCAGGAGAACAGGGGCGAAATCGAAACATCTTCCCTACGGGTTCTGTGGGCGTGGCTTATTTTGTGGGCGTGTTTTCTGGGTCAGCGGCTGCTTCTTTCCCCTGCTGCTCTTGCTGGGAATAGGAAAGAGTCTTTCGCAGCACAGCGAAATTTTGCTTTGGGTCCGACTTCACTCCCAACAGGAAAGCTCTGCTGCCTGCAGCGTTTTCTGGACTGGGAGGACCCAAAGCGGCAACTCCTGGCTGTGCGCTTTCCCGGGGCCCTGAGGGCTGCCCTCCCGGAGCACCACTGCCACCGCTCTGGAGCTCTCCTTCCGCCACCGCTGCCGTGGCTGGAGCTCACCATCAGGATCAGGATCGGTAAGTCCTTGCTTTGCTCCCTGGGAAGGGCTTCATCATGGAGGGCGGTGTGCCCAGACCAGGCACTTTCTCTCAGGCCTCCCACCTCCCATGTCTCGGGTGGGTCTCTCTTTCCTAGCCTTTGAAGGAGGAAGGAGGGAGGGAAGGGAAGGGAGAGAGAGAGAGATAGAGATGGAGAGAGAGAGAGAGAGAGAGAGAGAGGGAGGGAGGGAGAGAGAGAGAGAGAGAGAGAGAGAGAGAGAGAGAGAGAGAGAGAGAGAGAGAGAGAGAGGGAGGGAGGGAGGGAGGGAGGGAGAGACCTGACAAGAATAGCCAGAATATTCAAGAACAAATCTGAAAAGTGTTGGAAATGTCATCAGATACCAGGCTCATATTACCATATGTGGTAGACATGTGTAGAAGCAAAAAGATATTGGAGTAAAATCCACACATGGTTTGAAAAAATGACAAAGAAACATATAGACTTTAAATCAGAGATATTTTTATTAGGAATGGTGCTAGAAACATACAATAGAGAAGTGAGATACTTGATTATAAATGTATTAACAGCGGCTAGAAGTGTGTTTGCTACAAACTGGAAAAATGAGAGGATACCAACACAAGATGAAGTTATTAAGAAAATAATGGAATGTGCTGAAATGAGTAAATTGACCTTTGAAATTAGAGAACAAGAAGATAGACAATACTGCATGATATGGGATTTATTCTATCAATGGCTAGATACTAAAACATGGAACTGAAATATGATACATAAAATGTACGTCATAATATAATATGTGAAAAAAATTTCCTTTTTCTTTTTGGAATGATTGCCATTGTTAGATAACAAATGGAGTTAATGATACAAAGACATATATTGGGTTGATAACATGAGAAAATAGACAATTAGTAAAATATGAACATGGGGACGAAGCACAAGGGATCTGTAACTGGCCGACACACTGTTTGCAATTGTAATGAATGATGGACTTTTTATGTTTTGTTTGTTTTAAAAATAAAAAAAAATAAAAAGAGAGAGAGAGAGAGAGACAAGAAAGAAAAAGAAAGAAAGAAAGAGAAAGGGATAAAAAAGAATGTGAAAGAAAGAAAGAAAAAGGAAGAGAGGAAGGAAGAGAGGGAGAGAGAGAGAGAGAGAAGAGGAAGGAAGGAAGGAAGGACCACAAACTAGACGTGGCTTCAAAAGACGCATTGAAATAGGATAGCAATCTAGGGCTGGAAGGGACCTTAGAAGCCATCTAGTCCAACCCCCTGCTCCAGCAGGAAACCTTATATCATCTGGATTATTTGGGTGCCTCTAACAGAGAGGAAAATTGCCAGAAAGGAGAAGGAGTTTACTAGGACAAGGCTGCCATGCAGAGGAAGGCAGAGATAGTCCTTGACGTACGACTACAATTGAGCCCAAAATTTTGGTTGCTAAGCAAGAGCATTGTTAAGTGAGTTTCACCCCATTTTACTCCCTCCATGACATCCCCTGGCTCTAACAGTCAGGCTAGGGAAGAACATCTGAAGGCGTCTGTAATGTTCTAATGTACAGAAGTTACAGTTAAATGAGTGGCAGAAAGTGGACTCTGGGTGTGTTTTCCCAAATGCAGTAAGTGAGGCTGAATGTGTATCGTTTTAGAAGAGTTGTGTGTGTGTGTCTGTGTGTGTACATACACATACAGTATGTATAGTAGATAATGTATCTTTTTGTGTTCCTATACACACTCTATACTATGTAATATGTATGTACACATATGGCATAGGTACATAGGATTACGTAGTATATTTTGGATGTTCAGTAATAGGAAATAAATAGACAGGGAAATTGTATCTCGTTGAGGCCTTTGTGGTGAGGAGAGGCCAGGCAGCCTAACCCTAACCCTAACCCTTGACGTGAGTGACATCAAGTTAGCCCCGCTCACCCAGTCACGTGACTAACCAGTCACGTGACCACAAAGCCACGCCCACAAAACATGACCACCAACCTCAGCCACCCAGTCACATGACCATCAAGCCATGCCCACCAATCAAGCCACGCCCACAGAATTTTGAATCCCACCACTGCACACAGGCATGGATAGATAAACATTTCCCTCACTTTTCTGGGCTATAATGTTAAAATTTAGAGGTACTGAGCTCAAAACTCAAAACTCCCTTTACTACCCTGTTCCAAACGGCCAAGCTCCAGGAAAAATCCACCCAGAGACTCAATGGGTCCGTCCAGCAAGGGAGGATTACCCGGGGAAGGTCCGTTGGTCAGGTTAGCTTGGAATCCCATCTTGGGGAGCCAAATTGTTGGAAGAAATATCCATCTGGCTCAGTTCTATGCCGGGAGGAAGGCCCTGGAGACAAAATGGAGGCTGGAAACTGATTGGAAAGTGGGTCCATTTATTGATGAAGCAGAACCACGAGGTGGTTTGTGATTCTGGGCAGCTGACCACGTAGAGTGGAGAGTCAGGGATATTGATACCTTCTCTTGGGCTTTGAACTTGAGCTTCCTGTTCCTGTGCAGGAACATGTATTCTATTGGCTGTTGCCAGACTCCAATGGGGCCGTGTGGGGTCATGTTTGTCTGAGATAAGTTTGGTTGAAGTTTGCTGGGTGATGCAATGTCCTTAGGAGATTTTGCAATGCAGGGAGGTCTGCTATTGGATAATCCTATTATGTCCTGGAGGGTCACGTCTTAATCCCCTCATCCTGGAGCTGAAGGTCTTTTGTCTTGTAGATAGGATGGCCCTGTTTTTCTTCATGGGCACCAGACATCTGCTGGGGAGAGGGAGCTAGTTTCTGTCTTTAGAAACGTGTTTCTCCTTTAGAGATATATAATATTCTGCCTTTTTAAATATTTCTCAAAAGATTTAATTCTTCTAGGAGGGATGACTTCCCTCAAGTGGATACGGAATGTCTACACACCTCTGACAAAATGCCCAGATTTTGACAAATAAAACAAATCACCCCAAGATAAATCTCTTCGTTTTTCCCCCACCTTTAATATAACACGTAAGCTAGACAATTCAATTGAAAAAAAGAAATCTTTTAGGAGGAAGAATGAGAATACAAAATTTACAGGAACGTGGCTGCATAAAGAGGCTTCCTTTAAAATCCTTTGTTGAAACTCTTTTGGATTTTATGAGAGCATCCAGTCTTTTGGCCTTAGAGCCGATCTGCATGGCACATCTTGCCTTGGAAATCTTTGCCCACTCTTCCTTGCAAAAGGGCTCCAAAATTGTCAGATTGGGGAGGGGAAGCTTCTCCTGTGCCCAGCCCTCTTCCGGTCCCCTCCCCAGGTCTCCACTTGGATTCGGGTCCAGGGCTCTGCCAGGGCCATTCCGAAACTTCGATCTCCTTGTAGGGAAGCCATTGTTGTGTTGACTTGGAGGCCTGGTTTGGGTCCTTGTGGCATCGAAAGGGGGAAATTCCTCTTCATCTTCAGCATTTACAGAAGCCAGAAGGTTTTGTGCTGAAATTGACTGAGACTTGGAACTGTTCACAATTCCCTCTCCTTGGCTGGAGCCCCAGTTCCAGCTGAAGAAAAGCAGCCCCCAGAGCAGGATGCTGCCCCCCCCTCCCTATGCCTCCCTATGAGCCTGGTGACTTTGGTGGCTTAGAAGATGTGGAGACCAAGGCTGCTGCTGTAAGAGGCACCTGAAGACATGTCAGAAACCCCCTACTCAACAGCTGAACTCCATGGGGGCTTGAGCAGAGTCCCCTTAACGGATTTTTCACATATTTAATGACTACTATTTAACATCAGTTTTTTCCCTTCAAAGATTTCTGTTGTGGAGGTTTTATAGACCGCAGACTTATCCGCTTACAAAGGCACCAAACAGGCGAGCCAGAAGTGTTTAAAACAAACTAGTTTAATAAAAGCAAAGAAAACAAAATCTACAAAGAACATCAGTAGTGATCTCCCTCTCAGCCATGTCCATTCAGCTCTCTTTGCAGTTGCTCCATGCGGTTGGAGCCCAGGATCTTCCTTCCTGAGGAGGCGGCTAAGTGACTGCAGCTCTTGTGTGGGACCCGGGAGAGGAGTAAGAAAGCAATGTGCCATGTGCCATGTGTGCTCTCAGCAGCCAGAGCAGCTCCTTATAGACCGAGTGAGTGTCAGTTACAAAGCCCGGGAAACTCAGAGTCAACAGCTGCGCTCTGATTGGCTCATTCAAACGTTCAAACCAGAAACCAATCAAAGCCAATCAATAGGCACAGCAAACCATGAGAGAAGTTTTCTCTCACAACTTCAGTTTGTTTTTCGACTTGAATTGTACATCTTATACGTTATGTTAAAGGAGGAAGTACTCTGAAGTGATTTATCTTGGTCTGATTTTTTTATTTTACATTTCCAAAACCTGGCCTTTTAATAGGGGTGTGTAGACTTTCTTTGCTAAATACTGAAGTAAAAACTTAAGTAATCCAACTCTTATAAACAATTCTTATCAACACATTAAACCTTAGTATTTAAGTCACTAATCAAATCCCTTAAGACTACCCTGGAGGTGCATCTAAAGTCCCTCAAACTGTACCCATTGGCCATTTTTACGGAGCCTTTCTAAAAGACCCAATAAATGGTGAAAGGATTGTTGGTAGAAACAGCAAGACTGAATTTATACACCGAGACAAACATAAAGGTATTTTTAATATTTTTCAATGGAAGAAAATGTTTGATGAGTCAAGTAAAAAACTTAAGGATCTAATTTCTCTCTGGTTTTCCTATTTACAGCAACAGAAAGCAGAAGTCGTTCTCCCTGAATGAGGAGCTCCTGAGTAAAAACGCCCAGCTTTCAAAGAAGAACTCAGAACTCTGCAGGGAGGTGGAGGAGAAACTGTGGAGGTGAGAAACCCTGACTTTCTCTTCCAGGATTTCCTATTCAATTCTCCTTAGCTCCCTACCCTGGACACACATTACACAACGTTCTGCGTTGAATTACACTGCCTGGATGGGTAGGAGACATCATGAATCTCTTGACGGGGACTTTTCCTGGCCAAATCCTCTGAATTTAGGAGGTCCTTGCTTTGATCTCCTCCTCTGCTGCTCACTGACCTCAGTTCTCAGCTCCACCTCGGTTCTCACCAATTCAGTCTTCTCCCCCTTCTGTCCCCATTAGAAAGTTTGGAAATTGTTTTGAATTGGTTGGTGCCTTTTCTGGTATGAAAGCCAAAAAAGGGAAAAAAAATGGTTTTAAGATCTGAAGATTCCTATGTGGTACTTATAGATTATGTAATGCTAAATACTGAAAGTAAAAATTCATTCATTTGCACTTAAATAATGTTGTGAAGACTGAAGAAGCAAATCAAATCCCTTCAGAATATGCTGGAGATGTAGACAGGATCTACCGATTTGTCAGTTTTCCTGAGCATTTCTGAAGTGCCTAATAAATCATTGAAATCCTTCCTGCTTTGGTTCCTGTGAGAAGAACTTGGCACTGTAGCTGTGGTAACAGAAATGGCAAAACTCAAGTAATTAAAAAGTAAGGCTGGGTAAAACAAAGGAAGTGCCAGGCATTTTAGTTAGTTTTCATTTTAAAAGGGTTTGATGATGCGGGTGAAGACCTGAGGGGGCTCATTTCCCTCTTGTCTTCCTATTTTACAGAATCCAGATGTTGGAGCAACAAAACCTCCATCTCCACTGCAGGGTTCTGAAGGAAGCTGGGGAGAACCAGGAGCTCCTCGGGGAGAACCAAGAGTTGCGGGAACAACTGGAGAGGTAAGAAATACCGTGTATATCGAAAATCCGACCTACCCCGAAAATAAGTCCTAGCCTGATTTTTTGGGGTGGGCCTAATATAAGTGAAGGGGTGGGCGTGGCCAGCACAGGAGGTCGCCCTTCCCTTCCCCGGTCACTTCATGAAGGCTCAGCCCCTTAATTGCAGCCCGTGAATCAGCTGAGCCAGCGAGGGCCGGGCAACTCGGCCCAGATCTCTGGAGCACCTCCCCAGCCGCCGGCCTGCCAGGGCCCCCTTCTCCAGCAGTCCCGGTCCCCTGCATGGGCTCCATGGCGGCTCTGCAGCGAAATGGAGGACGGAGAGGGAGATCATCCCTTCTTCCTTTGCACCCCAAAACCTTGTCTTCCCTGGCCACCGAGCCCCCTGCATGCCCCCCTCTCACTGGAGCAAGACGTGCAATTCAATACCGGTATTACCTGTGGAGCCTCCCAAGTGCAACGCTCTGCCGTCGCTTCGGAGCAAACCTCCTCCTTCCCTGCACAGGAAAATCCCCCCCCCCATTTTCCTACCAATTGTTCTTTCCTTGGGACCCCAACATCCCCAAAATGTTCCATCCGAAGGCTTCAGCTTTTGGGATAGGCCTCTGTGCTGCGATCCAAATAAAGGTCTGTTTGTGTGTGTGAGAGAGAGAGCGAGAGAGATTCAACCTCGGAGAGTTATCCAGGGCTGGCAGCAATGTGCTCTCTCTCCTCCTCTCTCTCTCTCTCTCTCTCTCACACACACACACACACAAACACACACACACAAACAGAGGTCCCTCAGCCCCCCCTCCCCCAAGGCAGCCTCATCCCTTCACTAACCTGCTTTCCAGCTCCGTTCTCCGCTGCGCATGCAGGGAAAGGACAGAAGTCTGTGGGACTCCAGTGAAAGAAATAGTTGAGACCTTCAAACTTTGCAAGATTTTTTTTTTTTTTACATGAGAAGTTGGAAAGTCTCAACTACGGTGGGTTTTTTTACCATAGTCCCACAGACCTCTTGCCCCGCATGCTCAGAACAGAGCTGGAAAGCAGGTTAGTGAAGGGATGTCGCTGCCTTGGGGGCATGGGGGGTGAGAGACCTGTGTGTGTGTGTGTGTGTGTGTGTGTGTGTGTGTGTGTGTGTGAGAGAGAGAGAGAGAGAGAGAGAGAGAGAGAGAGAGAGAGGGAGAGAGAGAGAGAGAGGGAGAGAGAGAGAGAGAGAGCATCACCACCAGCCCTCCAAGGTTGGATCGGATCTCTCTCTCTCCCTCTCTCCTTCTCTCTCTCAGTGGCAGAGCTTCAGTGGCTGGCCGGTGGGGCGCTTCTCACTCACCCTGCCTACCGGCCCAGCTACTGCTGGGCACATCTCGGCTGTGGCATGCCCCGTACTGGCCGCCAAGCAGCTGCCCCTGTTGCTGCTGGTGTCACGGGGCCTCTTCGCCCTCCTGGCAGCTCTGCTCTCTGCAGCCCTGCTGGGCTGCCAGTCTGCCAGGGCCCCTTTTGGAGCAGCCGCCGGTGGAGCTGTGCTGCCTATGTCGCCTCGCCCACTGCTGCCTTTGGGCTGCTGAATGCCGGCCTGCCTGCCTATTCGGTGCTGCAGGCATCGGGCTTACAGCCATGCTTAGCCTGGCACACTTTGGGCCCTGATGGGAGCTGTAGCTCTCTTCTCATCTCTGCGTGGAGTAGCTCCAACAGAAGGTAGTGGAGGCTGCTGGGCCCAAAGACCGCCAGGCTCAGCGTAGCTGTATGCCCGGAGCCTGTAGACTGAGGCTGCAAAAGCGGCCGTGCTCCTTGAAGCCAGGGGCAGGAGCCCACCCGCAGATCAGCTGTTTCACAGAGTAAGCTGCTGGTAAGACAGTTAGGCAAGGAACTGTGAGGGGCAACTCATCCCTGCTTCCCGGTACTGGGGGGGGGAATAAGACCCCCCCCCCCAAAAAAGGAGCCCTAGCCGTTTTTTCGGGGGTCAAAAGGAAATAAGTGTATATCTCTGTGTGTATATGTTTATGTATATAAGATAGAAGCAAATGCAGGGTAAAAACAATTAAGAACTTAATGATTCTTGGTGATGGAAGCAAAAAACTTAGAAGGCTAATTTCTCTCTGGTCTTCTAAACCTACAGTAAAGAAACAATCATAGGTGTGATGGGGAACGAGAGCCTGGAACTTCAGCCCAAAATTGAGAGCCTCGTAAGTGAGAAAAGGGCTTTGATCGAAGAAAAGGAGAATATCAGAAAGGATTCACGGAGCGACTGAGGAGGTGAGACACAGACTTTCTCAGACCATCCATGGCAGAGACGGAGAAAGTAGAGATTTCCTGATCTCTACTTACATTCAAAACTTTATTTCTTTCATCGAGCAAGATAAAATAACATTAGAGCCAAAACATGATTCCAGGATGAAGAATCTGCCCTTAAGCGATGGAAGAAGAGCTGAAAATTAGAAGATTAGAAAGCTTACTACTAAAATTTATTGTACTGCAATAAAATCCCTAATTTTGTGAAATAAAGTTCCAAAAGAAGAAGAAAAAACCCTTAGTATGTATATTATTACTGTTGTTGTTCTTAGGCACAAAATTACCCGTATTCGTATATATACTATCAATTCGAATGGATGAAGATTTACATTAAATGACAGTTGATGTTTTAGTGTGAGAGAAAATTTCCCTCATGGTTGCTGTTCATACTTTGTCCAATTCTGGTCATCCCAAAAAGAAAAAGTTGTGGAGATTCTGGTCAGTGTGAAGAGAAGAGGAGCAAAGATGACTTAAGGTCTGGAGTCTAAATCACTTGATGAACGGTTGAGGGAGTTTGCTATGTCTGGCTGAGACAAGGTGGGAAGGATTGGGCAGCCATGATAGAATCTTCCGGCACTTTTAGGGGCTCTGACAGAGAAGAGGGGAGGGGCTTCATCTCCAGAGCACTGGAGGGAAGGACAAGAGGAAACGGGGGGGGAGTTTGTTAAAGAGAGACCCAATCTAGAAGTCAGGAGAAATTTTCAATCAGTAGGAACAATCTAGCAATGGAATAGGTTGCCTCCCAAAGGAGTGAGGGCTCCATCTCTGGAAGTTTCCAAAGTGGAGAAGAGAACCGGATGGTATAAAGTTCCTGCTTGAGCAGAGGGTTGGACTAGAAGACCTCCAAAGTCCCTTCCAGCCCTATCAATCTCTTTCCTATGTTCTACCATCCCTAAGACGACTTCTCCACCCACCGGCCACTGACCAGCTCTAGTTGGCCTTGGTGGCCCCCGGCTTCCCCCTCCTGTTGCTCCTCTCTTGCAGCCTGTAGAGCAGCAGGAGTTTCTGCCTGCCCCTGAGACCCTCAACCCAGCCCTGTCTTCCAGCTCTGCCACCAGCTCCATCAGCCTTGCGGCCTCCGGGGGTCTCTGCTGCCTCTGGGCATCTCCTGCAGACCCCTCAGCTCCCAGTTCGGCTTCTAGCTGTTCTCCTCTCTCCTCCTCTCCTGCGGCTGCCCTGCTCCCAACTGCTCAGCTCATTCGGATGCTCGGTTCTGGCTCCCAGATTCGGCTCTGGCCAGAGTCTCTACTCTCCCCACAGCAAAGCCCTCACCCTCATCACTGCTGCCCCTCAGGCTCAGGCTCAGCTGGCACTCCGAAGGTTGGATCTGAGCCTTGGGACTCACCATTACCATTACCAACCTCACCTCACCACTTCCACAGCCATCACCCGCACCCTCCTTCTTGGCTTAGAGCCCTGGGATTCCTCCATGCTCTCAGGCCCTGATGCTGGGTGGCTGGGAGGCTTTCATCCTTCTCTGTTGTCCTCCAGAGTTTTCTGCTGGTCTTCCATTGTGGTCACACAGCTCTGCTGCTGATGCCGATTGTTGAGGTGCTTCTTCTCATTTTCCCTTACATTCTGAAGAGGGGTGACTTTCTGCCTCAGTTGGATGGAGGGGCTTTTCTCCACAAAGTAACCTTGGTGCATCTCAGCCAGTCTATGGTGAAGATTCTAGAGGTGCCTCTTAAGTCCTTAAGAAGGTTCCAGACCTCTTTGAGGAGTTTCTCAGAGGTTCTAAGGCAGCCTTCTCAAGTCTAAGGAAGGCACTTGGCTAGTAACCTCAGACATTTCTTTCTGGAGTTCTTCAGTGTGTTTCACCAAAGATTTGTCCTCTACCTCTAACTGGTGGATCATCATGTTGGCATGGTCCAACCTTCCTTTGTTCTCCAGCAGAGATTTCTGCAGGTCTGAAGTTGTGGTCTGAAGTTGATCCACAGTCTGCTTGAGACAACTGTGCTGCTCTTCCATCCATTGTTTGTCTTTCTTGAATTCCTGGATCTGAAAGTCAAAGGAATCTCTCAGATGGTTAATCTAGAGATGGAGGCCATCACTGCTCGCTGAGAGATACCCCAAGGATCTTCCCTAAAGGACCTTTTCTTCCCTGGTGCTGACTTGTTTGAAAAATGGAGAGACACAGTCACTTCCTCTCTCAGTTCAGGGGACATTTTGCTAACCGGCCTTAAATCCACAGATGCCTTCAGGGGGCCCAGTTTGAGAAACACTGAGACAATCCATCACAACTGGTCTCCCTTCAAACTGTCCTGACTTCCCATTAGATTTTGGCTCCAATTCGAGGCATCTCATCTATCAAAACTCTCCAAAGGAGTCAGAATCAGCGATCGATCAATTCGGCCATCTCTGGCACTGCTAGGGGGCTTCTGATCACAGGGAAAGGGGGAGGTGACCATTCGGATTAGGAAAGAGCCCCCCCTCCAAGTACTTACCAGTCCCATCCAAGGCACGAAAGCCTGGAGGGTCACCTTGGGCCAATCCCTCTCAGCCGTAGCCTACCTCACAAGGTTGTTGTGAGGGCGAAGGCGTCTTCAGTACGTTCATGCCTTGAGCTATTTAGAGAAACAATAAAGGTGGATAAAAAATAAAAACATATAAATAAGTCAATCACCAGGCCGAGTCTGCTTGGGAAATAACTACATCTGGCCAACGGAATCCCTTTTTAGGTTAATTTCCCCAGGTCAGTTTCCAGCTTGGGGTCTCAATGCCTCTCCAACTGGGACATCCCGAAGCCAATTTTTTTCCTAGTTCATATCGCTGCCCCCCAGCCGCCCGGCCCCAGCCCCTTTCCCAAAACCAGGACCTTCAACATGGTGGATGAGGAGTTTGGTGACAGGTACGGAGGCTGCAGACACGGCAGGTATCAGCACGTCTGTCGAGTTTGGTTGAACCCCATTTCACTCATCTCCCCCCCCCTTAATTCTGCCTTAAAGGGGAGGGTCTCTCCCTCCTGAGGAGCCCAGGCGAGGGAGGCCCTGCGATGCCCCCAGTGCTGCCATCCAATCCAGCCACTTTCCAGGGATGTTGAGCAGAGCCTCCATGATGTGGTCCAGACTCCCCAAGGATGCTGGAGAGGTTGCCATGGTGAGCTCCAGCCAATGAGCTCAGGAGGAGCCTCTGACATCACAAGCCAAGGCTCTGATTGGCCTGGACCTGAGATTTGAATTATATCTACCAACCAGCTGCCTTCACCTGGGGCTTATCCACAGACGGGCCGACTCTTAAAGGGCTCTTACAAGCAAGCCCTGAATCGGGTCAACCAGAACTCGTCCATCTGAACGGACAGCTGTCAGTTGTCTGGAGAGCTGGGAAGCCACAGGTTGTTCCCCTTGTTTGGGGGTGCAGTCCAAATTGAAACGTTGTCCCTTGTATCTGGAGTCCGGCATTAGAGAGCCAGGGAATCCAGGCTTTCCTCTCCAGGCCCGGCTGAAGAGGAGTCGGAAGAGAAATGGGAGGAAGGATCAGGGATTATTCAGCTGAAGAAGAGATGGTGAGAAGGTGGCTGAAGAAACGCAGGGATTCAATTTCACACAGTCCCTATTCAAGGACCCCATAGTCGTCTTCTGCTTACAACCAGGAGAGTCCCAGGTTCTGATGGCCCTGAAAAAAGGGATTTATGACGGTCCTCGCACGTATGACTGAAAGCAGCATCCCCATTGTCACACGCTCCTGACAACGGGCATGGAAATACGACAAGCAACATCAAAGGTGAAAACTGAACTTGCTTAATGACCATGTGATTCACAAAAAAGATTTGCTTAATAACCGTGGCAGAAACATTGCAAAACTGAGAGCAACTCAGTTAACGACCACCCAGCTTAGCAATTGCAATACTGGTCGTAAGTCAAGGACTATCTTAAAGATGCAGCAGTGGACTGATCTGGAAAAACTGAAGCAGGGCTGGATTTAAACAAGGTTGGGAGACCACCAGGAGGTGCCAGGGTTCGGTTGAGAAGGGAGCCGGAAGCTTTTTCTCCCTTTTCCCTCCCCTGTTTTCCCTACCATTTTCTCCTGCATTTCTGCATTTTATATTATAAACTAAGAAAAAAATTAAAAAGCAGAGAGAGAGAAAAAGGCAGTGGCCGACCACTCCTGCTCTCGAGAAAACCGCCTGGATGCAGCCGTCCAATTCATGGGGCTGATCCCACCACACCAAGGGCAGGGGGGCTTTCATTCCTGTGGGACCTGCAGAGTGAAAAGCCAATGTCGGAAATACTCACTTAATGACAATGACTATTGCAAGGACCCACCTCCAGAACCCAAGGGGTTGGGGGGGGGGCTCTCTGTGTCCAGGAGTTTCTCTTCTTTGCTCTCGGATGGGGCTGCTCTGCCCCAGAAAGATCCGGGGGTGAGGGTGGGATTGGAGGGTCCTGCTGGACGACGAGGCGGCAGTGGTGACCAGCAGGGCCTTTGCCCAAAATCCGCCCTGCCTTAACATTGACAATGGTTAAGGCAGCAGGCTAGGAAGCAAGAGATCCTGAGTTCAAGTCCTGCCTTAGCCCGGAAAGCCTGTTTGCTGACCTCGGGACAGACACTCTCTTTCAGACAAGCCCACCTCACAGGGTGATTGTTGTGGGGAAAAGAGGAAGCGGAAGAAGAGTTGGACATGTTCACCTCCTTTAGTTATTTGAAAAAATAATAAAACACTGGGGAAAAATCTAACAAAAATAAAAACCGGCTTTCCTGCTTCCGTTTGCATGGAATCTGTCCTAGCCTTGTGCAGATACAGGAATTTCTGTTCTCACAAGGAGGAAGAGTTTTTTTTTTTTTAATCATCCCTTCCAATTTCATTCACTCCCTTTTTTTGCAGTTTGGGGCCATCGGACCCCCTCCCAGCCCTGGGACACAGAAGGTTTCTCTGTTTCTTTGGGAAAGATTCCTTCCCCACTCAGAGTCTCCTTGAGCCCCATCATCCACTTCCCTCCCTGCCTGGGATCAGCTGAATTCCTCCATTCAGACAACAGGAAAAAGGGAGTTTGAACCAAGCCTCAGGATCAGTCTCCATTCTTCCACACAGAGGGTCCCACTCATTCTGCAAAGCCAAATTCCCCCTCAGTTCCTAGATAACTCCAGACATAGCTTGGCTGAGCTCACAGCAGGGCCAGGGTGGCTTGAGAATTGGGATGGAAGGGACCACAAACACTCCACAAACCTCCCCAGCCACAAGAGACACTTGGACACAGACTGTGGCCTCACACATACACTCCTGAATGGTGCCTATATGTGGCAGTGGGAAGGGTTGTGGGCTCAATCTCTCAACCCTCACCCTATAGGGCTGCCCCATCTGTTGTCCCTGGTGGCAGATGGAAGATGGGGAATCCCACTCCTGACACCAGTTTCTGTAGAATCAAACACAGGAGCCAAAAAAACCTCAAATAATCCAGGCTCACTGCAGTTATTATTTATTCAGTGTCCATTGGAGGAATTTCCCTCCAGAAAATAGTGGGAGGAAAGGAGGCACTCATATTTATACATTCCAGGAAAGGAGGAGAAAATGACAATCTTACATATTCATATTTCATTTAATAGATGATGTAAGCATGAATATTCAAAATTAGCAAGACTCAAGTTACCTCCCCAGCCTTGTATTGTTGCTACCCTCAAGAAAGAGTTATTGTGTAAACAAAAAGAAACGTCTCAGTTGTGTTGCCACAGCAGTTTGGGTGAAATGTACTGAGAAATGAGGGCATCAACGTTGCTCCATACATTCCTTCTATATTTCTGTCTTGCTAACATGCTCCCATTTCTCCAAGAAATTTGTCTCCTCACAATCTTCCACAAACCCTTTATTTATTTCAAGAAAAATAGTTAGCCCACTCATGCATGCAGAACAGTTTGGATCATTTTCTATGTTTGGACTGTGGAAAATGTTAAAAGTTGAAATTCCTCAGTCTCACATTTACACATTTCTTCTGGCTGTAAGCTGCTCTTTTATGAAGGATTCAATAATTTCCCATTTTGAAACATATACATATGATTTTTTTTTAATTCATGCCTACTATCTAAATGGAAAGAATATCTCCTTTCAAATAAAAGAAACTTTTAACAATTCTTCCACTATCACAATGGTGTTATATCTCATATTTTTACATTTGTTCTGGCTGTGAGCTGCTCCTTTGTGTTCAGGTCTGGCCTCAGAAGGATAATGTAGCACTTGGGGATGAAGATGCAGCCCAGCAGACCAGCACTGGAGGCCAGGATGGAGAAGACCTGCACAGCCACCATGTATTTCCCTTTGGTGCTCAGGTGGGTGGGCACAAAAGTCACCCAGACACTGCAGAAGACCAGCATGCTGAAGGTGATCAGCTTGGCTTCGTTGAAGGCCCCAGGCAGATTCCTGGCCAGGAAGGCCATCGTGAAGCAGATGGCAGCCAGGAAGCCCATGTAGCTGAGGGTGACGTAGAACATGACAACAGCCCCTTCGTTGCATTGCAGGATGAGCTCTCCAGGCTGGGAGTGGAGGTCAGAGTCAGGGAAGGGGGGAGAAACTCCCAGCCAGGTGGAGGAGATGATAATTTGGACAGCAGAAGAAGAAAGGATGATGGAGTTGGCCAAGCTCTTCCCCAACCATCTCTTTACTCGGTTTCCTGGTTTTGTGGCCAGGAAGGCCAGCACCACCGTGATGGTTTTGGCCAAGAGAGAAGAAACAGCCACTGAGAAGTTGATGCTAAAGACTGTCTGTCAGAGAAGGCAGGTGGCTTTCCTTAGTTGACCAATGAAAAGAGAAGGAGACAAGAAGCAAAGCAGGAGGGAGACCAGGAGGATGTAGGAGAGGTCCCGGTTGTTGGCTTTGACAAGGGGAGTTTCTCGGTATTTAATGAAGATGATTAAAACAAGATCTGTAGACTTCCGGTTTCCCTGTCTTCGGCGACAGCGGCGCCCTTTGAAGCTCCGCCAGCCCCGCCGCCCGTAGAGCCGCTCCGAGACGAGGAAGCGGCTCGAAAACTTCTAAATCCGTAGGATTGAAGAAGGAGAGATCGCAGGGCACAGGTCGAGTCCCTGTAACCCCCCAGGGAAGCTTCTGGGGAGAGAACAGGCGTGGCTCCCTCCCAACCTGCTGAAACTCCAGGCGACGTGGGACGATTCTGCCTTTGCAGAACAAGCCGGCTGCAGGAAACTTAAAGCGAAAGAACCAGCTTTAATCAACAGTGAAACTATCTGAATCCTGAATCTTGGAAACGCAAGTATCAGCGCTTTGTTGACTTTTCAACCTGAGAAAACGTGAATGAGTAAAAGTGCTTAGAAAAAACATGGTGTTTAGCCTCAGAGTTAACGAGCCAGCGAGTGTGGATTGGTGAAGTTATTTTGCTTTGTTACAAAGTTTCCAAGTTGCTACAAAGTTGCTTTGCTTGTTATAAGAGAAACAATTGGAAAATTTCTCCCTTTCAAAATTTGACTTTGCTTTACTTCAACCTTTATTTGATCAAATCTGGGGGACTTTTTTAGAAGTCTTTGTGCAGGAGGGAAAGGAAAAGGAACTTCCCTCTTTAGAAAAACTAGATCACGTGGCAGGATGGCTTCAAAGAAGCAGGAAGGGAAGGCAACAGTGGGGGGATCCCCCACACATAAACATGAAACGCAACTTCCCCCTGCTCAGCAGTTACAGACCCAGAAAAAAGAATTTGATGTGGGAGATTTAAAAGAATTTATTTCTAAAACTTTGGATGATAAATTTCAAAAATCTCAACAGGAGATAGATGATAAACTTCAAAAATCACATCAGGGGATAGATGACAAACTTCAAAAATCACACCAGGAATTTATGCAGGAAATTAATGAAGTTAAAGATATGGTGAAACAGAATCAAAACAAGGTGACCAAAAAAATATCAGAAGTGGCATCTGGCCTGGCAGAATTTATTGGGAAAGTTGATTTTAAAGTTGAAGAATTTAAATCAGAAGTTAATGTTAAGATGAAAGACAATGATTATAAAATTGCTGATGTTGACAATAAAATGCAGAGAGTTGAAGACGAGATTGTCATGATACAATTCAGGGCAATGGAGTTTGCTATACGGATTCGAGGAATTCGAGAGGAGGAAAGACAGGATTTGAGACAAGTCTGTTCTGAGGCCCTGGCTAAGATTTTACAAGTTAATCCAGATGTGGTTTTTCACAAAATAGACAAAATTTACAGAGTGAACTCTTGGGTGGCCAGACAAAGACAATTACCTAGAGATGTAGTCATATATTTTACAGATAGAGAAATAAGAAATGATATCCTGCAAAAATCCTTTTACACTTCAGTACAAGTGGGGGGCTCACGAATTGGAATTTATAAAGAATTACCTCCTAAAATGCTGAAAGCTAGAAAAGAATTTGGTTTTCTCGTTAAGGAATTGCAAAATTTACAGATACCTTTCCGGTGGGACGCACCAGTTGGCATAATTTTCAGATACAAGGGACAAAGATACCGTTTGAATACCGTGGAGAAGGCACAGCACTTCTACACTACTATTCTCAAGGAAAGAACACCATCCCCACGTACATCTACAGTTTTGGAGTTTAAAGAGAGTGAAGAGAAGCAACCTCAATGAGAACTGCAAGAACAGTCTAAGCAGGAATTAGAAGAAGTGCAAGGTGCAGAAGGAGGTTTTCTGGATGAGCCCTTGCTGGAATCTTCTCCAATCTTGGACCCGGCTCGGATGATTGAAGTTAAGGATCAACGTATAACTCGAGCTCAAGCTAAGTTACTTAAACAAAAGCAACAACAACAACAGGAAAGACAAGACAAGGAGGCAGATAAGAGTACTGCACAAGAGATTGGAGCTATGGGAGGAGCGAGATCGAAGCTTTCGGATGACCTTCAATTATTTTGCTCTTTGCTCCAGAAAGAGGCTGATGATGCTTAAGTGTTTACCCTGGAATGTTAATGGGTTGAATTCAGCACAGAAAAGGAATAAATTATTTACATATTTGAAACAATTTAATAATGATATAATTTGTTTACAAGAAACGCATATCACAACTCAAGATCAAAAATATTTGATAAACTCCAAACTAGGAACACATTTTATATCTTCAACTTCGCAAAAAAAGAATGGTGTGGTTATTTATGTAAATAAAAAGTTAACAGCTAAAGTTATAGAAACAGATGAAGATGGTAGGTTTGTAGCAATTGAATTGTCTATATCGAATGGCCAAATTCTTCTGATTGGGATTTATGCTCCCAATCAACAACAGGACTATTTCTATAAGATGTTACATACTAAAATATTGCAATGGGATTACAGATCTATTTTAATTATGGGAGACTGGAATGGAGTAATTGATTCTAAATTAGATAAAAAGAGTTTTGCAAAGTCTAGAATCAGATTACCACAGACCTTTTTCGACATGAAAGAAGATATGGAACTAAAAGATGTTTGGAGAATACATAATCCAAAAGAATTGGACTATACTTTTTTTTCTGACAGACACAGATCCTTCTCTAGGATTGACTTTATTTTGTTGACAGATGATTTACTTGTTAAGACAAAAAGAACAAAGATTTTTCCAAGAACTTTGACTGACCATAGCCCAGTATGGATAGAAATTGAGATGGACAAGGTTGAGAGACGTTCTTGGAGATTAAATGAGAATTTGTTTAGATATGAAAAAAATATAACAGAACTTAAAAAGCATTTGAAAGAATTTTTTGAAATAAATTTGAATAAAGGTACCCCAATTGAAATTGTGTGGGATGCAAGTAAAGCTTATATGAGAGGGGTACTTATCTACATGAACTCTAAACATAGACTGTTCCGACAAAAGAAAAGATCTGAACTGGAAATAGAAATAAAGAATAAAGAACAGTTACTTATTAAAAATCCAACAGATGAAAGAATATGTAGTGCTATAAAACTTTTGAAAGACCAATTTCAAATGCTTATGGCGGAACAAGTTGCAACAAATTTACAATATGCGAAGCATAACACATTTTGTAACGCTAATAAACCGGGCAGATGGCTGGCTTACACATTGAGGAAAAAACAAAGTATACGGACTATTGATAGTATTGATATTGGAGGGAAAGAAATCTTTCAACAAAAATTAATTAAAGAAGCTTTTGTGGATTATTATACTAAATTATATGCTAAAGAGGAGGTGCAGAATGGACTTATAGAAAAATATTTAAACGATAAAAGAGTTACAAAAATTACTGATCAACAAAAGGAAAGAATGAATTATCCTATAACAGAGGAGGAGATAATAGTAGCAATTAAACAGTTAAAAACAGCCAAAGCTCCTGGCACAGATGGCTTGACTGCAGGGTATTATAAAACTTTGCAAGCTGAATTGGTGGAACAACTTAGAGATTTATTTTGCAATATTCAGCAAGGGGGTAAAATACCCCCATCATGGACAACAGCTTACATATCTTTGATACCAAAAGAACAAACCGGTCCTAAAAAACCAGAGAACTATAGACCAATATCTCTTTTGAATACAGATTATAAAATTTTTGCGAAAGTACTAGCCAACAGGTTGATGCCAGTAATCCAGAAGGTGATTCATGATGATCAAGCGGGATTTATTGAGGGCAGATATATGAAGGACAATGTAAGGCAAGTAATAGATTTATTGGAATATCTTGAGAAGAATAAACAGATCCCTGCAGTGCTGGTCTTCTTGGATGCAGAGAAGGCCTTTGACAGAGTGGATTGGAATTTTCTATTAAAGACTTTGAAAAAGATGGACTTTGGGGATCAATTTATACAGGCGATTTCGGCAATTTATCAAGAGCAAAAGGCACAGATCATTATTAATGGAAGTCTGACAACAGAGTTTAAAATTGAAAAAGGAACAAGACAGGGATGTCCGTTGTCCCCACTTTTATTTATTTTAACACTAGAAGTCTTGCTAAATACAATACGGGACTCTAATATCTTGAGAGGTATAAAGATTAGGCAAGAGGATTACAGAATAAAGGCATTTGCAGATGATCTGGTTGTTACCCTATCACAACCAATGGAATCAATAATCTTGATGAAGGACATTATACAAGACTATGGTAAAGTTTCAGGTTTTAGATTGAATCCAAAAAAGACTAAAATGATAGCTAAAAACATGACACAAGATCGTAAACATGAGCTTGAAAGGAGGGCAGGTTTTGAGACTGTACCTAAGGTAAAATATCTAGGAGTTCAGGTTGCAGAATCAAATATGAAATTGTTTCAAAATAACTATGAGGTGTTGTGGCGAGAGATGCAGAAAGATATGGAGACTTGGAAAAAACTGCAGCTGTCTCTACTTGGAAGAATAGCAGCAGTTAAGATGAACATTTTGCCAAGATTTCTTTTTTTGTTTCAAATGATTCCGGTGCTTAAAAGTGATAAACAATTGAAAGTTTGGCAATCTGGAGTGAATAAGTTTGTCTGGAACGAGAAGAAGCCGAGAGTGAAATTGAAAATTATGCAAGATGTTCCAGAAAGAGGAGGTCTTAAACTTCCAAACCTACAGCTATATTATGATGCAGCAGCTTTAACTTTAACAAGTGATTGGTTTGGAAGGAAAAAGACTGGAATATTGAATGCAGAAAGTTTTGATCTTGAATTTGGATGGCATGCTTACTTATTTTACGACGACAAAGTAGATAAAGTATTTAAAAGTCATATACTTAGAGATTCTTTGATGAGAGTTTGGAAGAAGCACCGACTCAAATGGGATTATAAAATACCGCTATGGTTGGATCTTGGTCATACTTTGTGGAATACAAATATAATGTCACTCGGGGGGGGGGTTATATAAAGAGGTTCTTTTTACAGATGCGGGCAGATGGCAGCTGAAGACATTGCAGACACTGTTGGACGAAGGGATTAATTTAACTTGGCTACAATATAATCAATTACAATTGAGATGGAAAGAGGACCAAAAAACTGGTATTATGTTGCATGAGGAAGAATTGGTTAGACATATAAGAGAGAAAGGTCCAATGCATATCAAAAGGCTTTATAATGTTTTGCTAGAAAGAGATTCAGAAACCGAATTAGTTAAAGACTGTATGATTAAGTGGGCACAGAATTTTGAAGAACCAGTGATGCTGGAAACATGGGAAAAAATTTGGGTTCAGAATGTTAAATTTACACAGTCGCAGAATTTGAGGGAAAATTTCTACAAAATGTTTTATAGATGGCATTTAGATCCCAAAAAGTTGTCATGTATGTACCCTAATGTTCAGCCAAAATGTTGGAGATGTGAATGTTTGGATGCTACGTATTATCATGTTTGGTGGACCTGTAGGAAAGTTAAGGCTTTTTGGATAAAAATTTGGTGGGTCATGCAGAATGTTTTGAAGAAAAAAATTCAATTTTCTCCACAACTGTTTTTATTGGGTATAGTTAAGGGTTTTACATTGGGTGAAACAAAACTGATATTGTATATGATAACAGCAGCAAGATTGTTGATAGGTAAATATTGGAAAAATGAAGCTTTACCCACTATTGAGGAATGGACTTTGAAGATGGCCAGTTTTGCAGAGATGGCGAAGATTTCAGCATATTTAAAAGATTGTTCACAAGAGACTTATGAATGGGAATGGAAAAAGTGGATAGAATATGTTCAGAACAAATATCAAACTAGAAAGTATCAAATAGCTTTTATTTGAAAATAATGTATTGGAAATTTTTTAATGTAATGAGGTAAAGAGAAAAATTATACAGGGGAGGGAGGGGTTCAAGTTTATATATAAGTGTGATATTAGGGTTCTTTATGAGTATGAGTATATTATAGGGAAATCTGGGGGGAGGGGAGGGTTAGGGAGGGTTAGGGAGGTTGGGAAGTTTGGGGGGGGTGGGGGAGAAAAGGGGTGAAAATGTAATTGTAAAACTTTTGCAATAAAAAACAACAACAACAAGATCTGTAGTTAGGAAGAAGAGTAGGGCAAAAGAGACCAGGATGATGCCCAGAAGTTCTTCATAAGACAGGAAAGTTATAGCTTTGAAGATACATTGGACTCTATCCACATTTGGATATTTATCATCCGAGCACTTGGTGCATTTTTGTGTATCTGAAAAAGACAAAAAGCAACATTTCTTTAATATTCTGTTTTTTTCTCTTCCAATAGAAACCTTCTTTGGAAAACAGCTGATACCACAGACATTTTCCAAGAAGTATTTCTTAACTATTTCATTAAAAAGACCATAAGAGGGATTTTTTTAAAATTAAAAAATGTAGCTAGGTATATGAAGTTGAGGGAAGTTCTAGGATGTTAATTATTTCCAGTGCAATGTGTAGAATCTTCACAGGAACCTACATTATTAGAGGTTAATAATGAATCATATAATCTTTTTAGGCAAACATCTTGAGTTCTGCCACATGGCAGTTAATATCCTGGACTTGGAGGATACCTACAGCATCTTGTAACATCTGGAAGCAACCTGGAATTAAGGAGAAACTTCCTAACAATGAGAGCAATTAACCAGTGGAAAGAACTGGCCTTCAGAAGTTGTGGATGCTTCAACATTGGAGGTTTTTAAGAAGAGACTGGACAGTCACTTGTCTGAAATGGTTTAGGGTCTCCTGCTTGAGCAGGGGGCTGGTCTAGAAGACCTCCAAAGTTCCTTCTACTCTATTCTGATTGATTGATTGATTGATTGATTGATTGATCTACATGACTGGCAGAATATTTGTGTAATGAGTTCCCCCCATAACTATCCACAGCAACAAATTATGGACCAGTTCTCAGTGATCCTCAAGGGAGGCCAATAAACAATGAATTGCAAGGTCTTTCAGAAGGTGGACCTGCAACAATTCATCTGGTTTCAAAGAACTCAGATGTTCCTAGAAAGGTAAACTTAGCAGCACATATCCAAACTAAAAAGCAGGAGAGATATTTCCTCTGCTGTTAGTAGAGCTTGCCCAGTCTGCCACCCCCTCCTCCCATCTCTTCCCAGCCCCTCCTTCCAAGTCTTTTTGATTTACTTCCATTTAGATAAGAAATTGTGCAGGTTAAAAATAAAAAAACCCATGTTGAGCTGCGATCTGTCTTTTAACTTGCACTTTCATGAAAAGGTTCTGGATGGATCCAGTTCCACAAAGCCTCCATTTTCCTCAGGGTGACCCACCTTCCTGAGTGGAGAAGGTCCCCTCCGGACAAGGAACGCAGTCATAGCAGCAAACTGGCTCTCCTTCTCGAGCCCTCTTGACAAATCCAGGATGACAACTTTCCACACATTTGGACTGAGGCAGAGACTGAGCAGAAAAACAAAGAATGCCAAAGAAAATATGTTAGGACTCTCCATCCATGGAAAATGGGGGAGAAATAAATATTAGACAAGTAGATTCTGGGCTTCATGAAGGTAAATATGAAATCTTTGACTCCTTCCAAACAGGTGTAGGAGATGTGACCATGGCAGTTTTTTTTTTAGTTCCTCCCTTTTGCTTCTGGCATTTAACACTGCAATAAAGGACTTTTCTATTTAATGTAGTCTAGAGGGATGGAATTGAAAAAAGATTTAAATATGATGATATATTCTTATTAAAACTGATAATAAAGTTTACAGTAAAAGATTTAGGAAATTTTATTCTATTAGGTTTTTTAGTATGAAATTAAACTGTGATGAAGAAAGAAACCTCTGACCAGTAAGATCTTGAAAGGTTCCCATAAAACATGGCAAAGCCACTCCACTTAGGTCCCATCTGTTGAAGAACTTCCATTAGTTGACACCACCTGGCATGGAAGGCCAACCACCCTGGAGACTCTAGGCTTTGCCCACTTGAAAGGGGACCTCAGGCTTTGGAAAACAGAAAAAAGACACCAAAATTTCTCTCACCTTATTGAGCAACTTTAGGTGTGAAAGAGCATCTTGGTTGATAGAAAATCTCTGTCTTTCAAAATATGCCAGAATCTCTTCCCTGATACCCCCCTTGGGGAGAACCAACAAGCTGTCAATTCTCAGATCTGCTTTTATCTCTCCATTTTGGCCCAAGTACAGTTTTCTTCGAGAAATATTCCAAAATTCATTCTTCTCCAGAAAGGGATGAAACTAGAATGGGAACGTCCAGGAATTTGAAAAACAGAGAACTTTGTTTCTTATCCCACATTGAATCTTTCTTCTACAATTGTCTAATCTCCAAATATGCTTAATTAGGATACAAATACTGCCATCATCTTCATACGTGAACAAGAAAGTTTGAGAAAAATTTGTCAATTGATACACTGACAAAATATTTAAAAAGTATATAATTGATACAATTTGTTAGATCGTGGGCGCAAAGAAGGAGAGGACTCGTTGTATAGCTTACACATTTATTTAACTCCGTAGTTGCAATGGTGCTAGCAGCCGCAGCAGCTCCTTTTATACGGGAGCTGTCCCCGGCTTCAGCCACTGACGCTTCTTTAAAGTTCCCGCTCTCAGGATTGATTCCTGATAGGACTATTTGAATTGTCACTCGATACTTAACACCCCTCCCCTCTAGTTCAGTGTCCACCAACGGTGTCCGCTATGCAACGTAGTCCCACAAGTAGGCGGGTCACCGTGGGGCTCGACTGGACCTGCGCAGATCAGTCGGTTGTGTGTCCTCGGAGTGAGAGGTCGAGTTCTGGTGCTCTCCTGGTGCTGTCTCTGGAACTCTCTCGAACTCTGAGGCTGGGTTGGATCTATTCTGTTCAATTTCTTTTCCTGCTCCCCTCGGCTATCTTTGGCGTTCTTCTCCAGGATCCTGCTCTTCCTCTTGGCCTTCAGATAAATCTCCTCTGTTTCGATCTGGGTTTGAGTTTTCTCTTTGCGATTGTGGTAGTGCCGCTTCTGCCGTTGTATTTTTTTCTTTCAAAATCTTTTGGCGGTCCTTTTCCGGCTCACTCTCGTTTCTCATGACTCGTCCTCTGAGTTGGTCTATATGCCTCTTCCAGTGCTGTCTGTCTTCCGTCAGGACTCTGTATGATAGTGGGCCCGTTACTTGTGTGTTATCTCTGCCGGTACCCAGAGGGGGCTTCCGTTCAGATTCTTGGCGTAGACTTTCTCTCCTTCCTGGAACTCCCAGACTGGGCTCATAGAATCAGTTGGTTTTTCTGAGCTGTACTGGGGGTGTAGTCTATCTAGTGGGGATCTCAACTTCCTCCCCATCAGTAGTTCTGCCGGGCTCCAGTGGGTTGTGGCGCTTGGTGTGATGTGTTGTATTGCTAGTAGTTTGTCGATATTTACTTGTATGTCCCCTGGTCCCAACCTTGTTAACGTTTCTTTTGTGGATCTGACCATTCGTTCAGCCAATCCATTCGTCGAAGGTTTTCCCAATGCTGACAATGCGTGTCGTATCCCTTGTTCTGCTAAGAACATCTCAAAAGAGTTCGCTGTGAACTGGGGGTCGTTATCGGAGACTATGAGGTTGGGTAGGCCGTGAGTGGCGAATAGCCTTCTTAGCACTAGTATAATGGCTTCTGATGTCGTTGATTTCATAAGAGCCACCTCCAACCATTTCGAGAATGCGTCTACAATAATTAGGAATGTGTTTCCTTTGCACGGCCCGGCGAAGTCAATATGCAGTCTAGACCATGGTGTTCCTGGGTTCTCCACATCATGGGTGGGCGCTGATTTTGAGGCTGCTCAGGATTCTTGGCAAGGCTCGCAGGTTGACACCCATGCTTCAATTTCTTTGTTCATCCCGGGCCACCATACGTAGCTCATAGGTAGAGCCTTCATCTTCACGATACCTGGGTGTCCTTCATGTAGCAGCTTCAGTATTCCTTGTCTTAGTGTGTTTGGAATGACGACCCTGTCTCCCCATAGTACACAACCCCTCAGCCCCAAGAGTTCATTTTCTCTCCTTTTGAATGGCAGGAATTCTGAGTCCCCTCTTCTTCTGGCCACCCTGTCCAGATCTAATTTAAAACTCGCGCCAACATCCTGTCTCTGGTGGTGGCTCTCGCGATGTCTGCTGCCAATATCCGGTTTTCCTCCAAGGTTTCGATGAGGAGGGAAGTTGTTGTTGGGGCAGGATCTTCTCCCGTTTCTGGAAGTGGGCATCTGCTTAGGGCGTCCACATGGTCTATCATTTTTCCTGGCTTGTGTTGGAGTGTATAGTTGTAGGTAGCCAAGAATTCTATCCACCTCAGCATTCGGGGCAACAGGACGGGGGGTGTGGGTCTGTCCCCGGCTATGATACCAAGTAGCGGTTTGTGGTCGATTATGAGTTCAAATTTCCGACCGTAGAGGTATTTGTGAAACCGTTTTATTCCGGCTACTGCAACCAATGCTTCTTTGTCCAGTTGGCTGTAGTTTCTTTCTGGTTTTGAAGAGTCCAAGAGAAAAATGCAATGGGGGCTTCTTTTCCGTTTGGCAAGGTGTGGCTCAATACCGCTCTGATGCCGAAGGGGGACGCATCAAACGTTAGTCTTATTAGCAATGTCCTGCTGTATTGCACAAGTACTCTGTCCGACGTCAATAGTTTTTTTTTTTATGTCTTCGAACGCCTTCTTTTCGGTAGCCCCCCATCTCCATTCTACCATTCTGTCCAGTAGCCGGTGGAGCAGTTCAGCAGTAGTCGCTTTCTGTGGCAAGAATATATTATAAAAATTAAGCAACCCCAGAAATGCCTGCAGCTCCATCTTATTCTTGGGTGTAGGGGCTTCTTTGATTGCTCTAAGCTTTCCGGGTGTGGGCCTGATTCCCGACCCATTGATTAGATACCCCAAGAATTCAACCTGTTTTTCTGCTAGGTGGCACTTCACCTAGCAGTCTCTCTTCACCTTAAGCCCTACTTTTTGAAATCTTGCCAGTACCTCCCGCAATCTCGGCTTCAATTGGGTTAGGTCTTTTGCTGATATGAGGACATCGTCGAAGTAAGGGACAACTCCGTCGATTCCTTGCAGAAGCCGCTCCATCAGGCTCTGGAATACCTGGGCTCTATGCTCACCCCAAATTGTAGTCTTTTGCATTTAAATGCCCCCCTGTGAGTGACGATCGTTTGGGCTTTGGCGGTGGCCTTGTCTACTGGGAGCTGTTGGTATGCTTACACCAAATCTAGCTTCGCAAAGATCTTTCCCCGGCCCAGCGAATGCAATAGGTGCTGCACTACTGGCACGGGGTATGCGTTTTGCTCAAGTGCCTTGTTAATGGTACTTTTGTAGTCCCCGCACAAATGTACTGACCCATCTGGCTTGATGGGTGTCACTATAGGGGTTTCCCACTTTGCGTGATCTGTAGATTCTAAGACTCCCTGAGCAACCAGCTTGTCTAGTTGCTCATCTATCTTAGGCCTTAGAGCAAATGGGACCCTTCGGAGCTTTATCCGGACAGGGGCTACCTGTGGATCTAGGCTAAAGGTAATTGGGGACCTCTTATACTTGCCAAGCTCGCCGTTAAAAACTTCTGCAAACTCCTTCATTAGGTCTTCCTCCCAGCCTTCATCTCAGATATGGTTGATGCTGGTAATTGCAAGTCCAAGCAGTTCAAACCACTCCATACCCAATAGGCTGGGCCTGTCTCTGTCCACTATGGTGAGAGGCAATTTGGCTTTGAAGTTCTTGTATGCGATGTTGAACATGCCGGTGCCCACTACAGGAATTTGAGGCCCTGGTAGTCGATGAGTGTTAGCTGTTGTCGTTTTAGATCACGGCTGGTGATGTGTGGAATTAGCTTCTTTATCATTGTCCATGATACCATTGATAGGCTGGACCCTGAGTTGACCTCCATTTTACAGGGCCTTCCTTCTATGAGGACGGTCAATGCCATCTTGTTTGCTTTTCCCGTGCTGGCATGGCCCACCACAATGGTATGGTGGGTCTCTCGGTCTGCTCTGTGGTCCTCACTCCTCTGCCCTCATCCAAAAGGCTGCTTTTTTCCTCCGGATGGGAATCTCTTTTTACTGGGTGGTGAACAGGGCGGCCGGTTTCTTCTGGATGCTGGCTGTGATGCCCTGCAGGCTCTTGCTATGTGCCCTTTCCGCTCACATCGCTGGCATATAGCATTGCAGAACGTGCATTCGGATTGTGGGTGATTTCCGTCGCATCCTGAGCACCAGATTTCTTTCCTTCCTTTTGCTCGTGGCTTTTCCCTACGTCCGGATTGTAGGTGGTAGACCTCATCCTCCTCTTCTTCTTCCCCCGATTCTGTCTCTGCTTCCTTGTAATGCACGGAGGCTTCATCCTTTACTGGTGGCCCGTTTTTCATTTTTTTCATAGCTGCCGCGGATTTCTGGGAAGCTTCGGTTGTTGATGCTTCTTCCAAAGCCTCCTTGAATGTGATTTGTGGTCTGGCCAGCAGCCTGCTCTGTAGTGTTAGGTCTCTCAGTCCCAATACCAGATGGTCCCTCATGGCCTCTTCCAGACTCATGAAGTCGCATGCGGCGGATATTTCCTGTAAGGTTGCTACAAACTCGCTAATCGTCTCCCCTTCTTTCTGGTCCCTCTGATAAAATTCATGCCTTCTTACCAGAGAGGATGCTTGAGCTGTGTAGTGTGCCTTTAGGATGTCTTGTAGAGTCAGCCAAATCATCGTTCTTAGGTCGGCCGGGGCAGCGAGCGCTTTGGCCATCTTGAAGACTGCCGGTCCGCAATACGTGAGGAAAAGGGCTCTTTTCCTCTGCTGATAAGCTTAGCAGATCATTCACCTCCATGAACATATAGAAGCATTCCATGTATGCTTCCCAATCTTCTCCTGCTGGGTTGAACGGAGCGGGTGGGCTGATGGTGGACATCTCTGTAGCCGATGACCTAGACGATATGGTGTCTTCGATCTGGTGGCTGATGATTGCTTTTCTGGGGGGAGTTCGATGTTTAATTTTGTCCTTCAGTATCCCCCCTTCGTCGCCAAGATCATGGGTGCAAAGAAGAACAGGACATAGTATAGCTAACACATTTATTTAACTCTGTAGTTGCAATGGTAATAGCAGCCGCAGCAGCTCCTTTTATACGGGAGCTGTCCCCGGCTTCAGCCACTGACGCTTCTTTAAAGTTCCCGCTCTCAGGATTGATTCCTGATAGGACTATTTGAATTGTCACTCAATACTTAACACAATTGGTCAATTATAGGGAACTTTCTAGAGCAGATGAAAATAAAATGAACAGAGGAAAAAAAAAGTGATTCATAAACTCTTTGAAAACAACAGGTTGATTCCCAGAAAGCATGGGTTTATCAAGAAGAAAGTTGTCAGGCTAATCTTCTCCCTGGTCATCCTGACCTCCAGACCTGCTAATTCTACTTGATTGTAATGCAACATGAACAACATTTTGCAGATCTGAAAGAACAAATCTCCCACCAACTCTTTTCTCAGCCTGAAAAGTTAGCCGGGATCCTTTCTGAGTTTCTTTCTCTCCCATTATGCAGCTGCAGGATTTTCCTCTCTTCTCTGATCCTTCCCTAGGCAGCCTCTCTTCCCCTCATCCCAAAAGTCTTTCTCACACATCATTACACTTACGAAATAGATTATGGGAACTCTGGTGATATCACTGGATTTTAGCAAAGGACTCGCAAACAATTTTGTCATGTGATTAGAAACCTGAGGCCTGGATAATAAGTGGATAAAAACTGTCTTCAAAATGATATTGAAATAGTTTTTAACCCTTTTTAATCTTTCCTATGAAACTTGAAGGTGATGAATAAGGGGAATAACAGTTGCGTATATGGTGAGAAGAAACAAAGAGAAGAAGGAACAACGAATGTCAACATTGGAGAAGCTGAAAAAATTAGAATTATCACTTCAGAAAGATCCCCAAAACAGGGAAGTCAGAAAGGAAATGGAGTTAATGAAACATAAAATTAATATACTAGAACAGGAAGAAATGATAAGGAATAGAAAATTGCTAAAACAAAACTATTTTCAATCAGCAAATAAACCAGGGAGATGGCTCGCCCACAAATTGAAAAAAGAAAAAGCTAAAAAATTGGTACAATATTTACGAGACGAGCAAGGAAATTTGCTCCATAGAATTGAGGGGGGAAAAATATTATTCTAAATTATTTTCAAATACTATATAATCAAGAAAACATTAAAGAAGAAAATATTATAAATTACGTACAGGAGAGGAACTTGCCAAGTATAACAGATGAAGATAGGGAAATGTTGAATGGGGAAATTACATTAACAGAGTTAAGAGAGGCAATTAAAAAACAAAAAAATAACAAAACACCAGGGACAGATGGAATTCCGGCGGAAGTATATAAAAAATTTCAGACAACAATAACAACATGGTATTTATATTAGAGGACCCTTTGGAAACAGGAGAAAAACTCCTACTAGAAACAGTGAAATTTGGAATAGTAGCAGGCCTGAAAATAAACAAAAATAAAACAAAGATAATTACCAAGAATATCTACAGATATTATTACAGATGTCAGTATCGGAAAGCTGTAAAAATGTAACAGGGATGTTAAAGATATAAATGTTGAATAAAAATTAATTTTAAAACAAAAAAACAAAACAAAAACAAAAACAAAATACCATGGTATCTACTCTTTGGAACCATTATTCCCTGAGTAATTGAATTGGCCAGATCTGTTGAGTTGGTTCCCCTCCTTCTCCTCTGGATTCCTCCTCCAAAGGATCTAAGATTAATGGATCCAAATCGGGACCCCCATACCTGCCATGGCTGCAGCCTTGGAGACCCCAAAATCTTTTCTCCCTCCTTCCTTCTCCTCTTCAATCTGGAGGAATAAGCAGCATTCAAGGCCTGGGCCAGAGTCTTCATCAGACTGTGAGATTGATAGTCATATGTGATCCTTCCTCTGTTCCTTTTCTTCTGGGTCTCCAGTGGGGCTTTCTGGGTGCATCTTCTGCGGCCTTTGACAGAAAAGACTTTCTTTGAAAGAGAACAGCGGAAATAAAAATCTTGAAACTTTTCTTCCACAAAGAAATGGGGTTCAAAGGCAGAATCTTTTGGCCTATTTTTTAACAGATAACCAAAGTTCCAAATACTATGGATGTATTTGAGAAGTCTGTGTTTATTTATTTTATACCCTACAAAATTTGTGAGGATCCAGACTTTCCCTTCAATGGGTCTTGGCAGATGCATAAATGTTTCGTGGAAAGGAAGAATTCTATCCCAAATGGAATCATATTCCATGAAGTGAACAAAGACGTTGACTTGTCTCCACTTAGAAAGGGAATCCCTGAGGGATACTGTATATCCACGTGTTGAGAACAGTTGTGATATAACAACATAAACTCCACTCCTGACAAGCACAGGAGGAAAAATCCTCATGAAATTCTCTCCCTCCTCTGTGTCTGAAGCAAAGAGGCCAATCAGGGTCCATCTGAAATGGAGGAGCAGGTGGACAATTGCTCGGTACTGGAATCCTTCTTTGGGGAAAATCTGGTGGAAAAAGGGGAATTTCCGTTTATCACTCAGAGCCTCTGAAACAATGTCATGACTGATCTGAAAAAGCAAAGAAGAACGCTATGTTACATTTGGGATCAGATCAAGTCCAAAATATTAGATTTTAATAAATCCAACCTGATTCTCATGAATGTATTAGAATAGTTTGTTAATCAGACATTGTTTAAAATACTAAGACAGAACATTAGCAAGATTGTATCATAATAATGGAAAATAATAAGCAAATTAAAAAACAATGTAAATCATAGATTACATTAACAGAGGGATACAATCAAGATCAAGAGAGGAACTAATACCACTCTATAAAGCCTTAGTAAGACCACACCTAGAATCCAGTTTTGGTCACCACACTATTAAAAAGACGTTGAGACTCTAGAAAAAGGGCAGAGAAGAGCAACCAAGAGGATTAGGGGACTGGAGGCTAAAACATACAATGAACGGTTGCAGGAACTGGGCATGGCTGGTCTAGTGAAGAGAAGGACCAGGGGAGACATGATAGCAGTCTTCCAATATTTGAGGGGCTGCCACAGAGAGGAGGGGGTCAAGCTATTTTCCAAAGCACCCAAAGGCCGGACAAAGGCAGGACAAGGAATAATGGATGGAAACTGAACAAGGAGAGATTCAACCTGGAAATAAAGAGATAAAGTTGCCTTCAGAAGTTGTAGGAGCTTCATGACTGGAAGCATTCAAGAAGAGACTGGACCGTCATCTGTCAGAAATGGTGTAGGGTCTGCTTGGACTAGATGACCTACAAGGTCCCTTCCAACTCTGTTAATCTGTATCTATCTATACTATTCCAGACAAGTGGCTGTCCAGTCTCTTCTTAAAAGCCTCCAGTGATGGACCACCCACAATTTCTGAAGGGGAGACGTTCCATTCCTCACCATTAGGAAATTTCTCCTTAGTTCTAGGTTGTTTCTCTCCTTGATTACTTCCCATCCATTGTTTCTTGTCTTGCTTTCTAGCACTTTGGAAAATAGGTGGACCTCCTTTTCTCAGTGGCAGCCCCCCAAATATTGGTACATTGCTATGATGTCACCCCTCGTCCTTTTCACTAGACTAGACATACTGAATTCATGCAACTGTTCCTCATATGTTTTAGTCTCCAGGCCCTTAATCATCTTTTCTGCACTCTTTCCAGAGTCTCTACATCTTGTTTATAATATGGAGACTAAAACTGGATGTGGTCTTGACAAGGCATTATAAAGCAGTACCAATAATTCATGTGATCTTGATTTTATCCCTCTGTTAATGCAACCTAGGACTGAATTAGCTTTTTTAGCTGCTGCTTGCTCATATTTAAGTGATTGTCCACTAGGACTCCAAGATCCCTCTCACGGTTACACTTATTGAGTCAGGTTTCACCTCATCTGTAAGTGGACATTTGGTTTTTCTATAAAACCTTACTTTTCTCTACAATGAATTACAGTTTGTTAGATAGGCCCAGGGTTCAAATCCACCTAGATCAATCTGGATCTTCAGCCTATCTTCTGGGGTATTGGCTATTCCTGCCATTGTTGTCTTTGAATTTGATGATTTCCCCATTTCTCCCCTCATCCAAATCATTCATGAAGACGTTGAAGAGAACTGGGCCTAAAATGGAACCTTGGGGTCCCCCACTGCTTGTTTCCCTCCATGCAGACGTAGTTCCATTGAGGACCCCAGGCTGACTCCATCTGGGGGTGATGCTGTCCATCCCACATATTTTCAGCTTCCCGAGAAATAGGTTGTGGTTTACTTTGTCAAAGCCTTTCTGAAATCCAAGTACTGTATACTACGTGCACTGCATTTCATTGGTCCACTGATTTAGTCATTTTTGCCAAAGAATGAAATAACATTTATTTATGATCTGTTTTTTGATCTTGTGTTAGTCCTAGTAAGTCATTCAAATCTATACTGAAGAACAAGGGTTCAAATATGCATCTTTCCCTTCCCCCTTGGTAAGCATAGATCCTTCTTCTCATGGCTCCATTGAGCCCAAACCTCCCTCTCAAACAAGGGCTTGGATCAGGGCCAACAGTCTAAGCTCCATTTTGAGGGCCATCCATTTTCTCCATCATATTTCTCTGTTTATTGAGTCAAATGCTGCACTAACATCTAGAAAGCCAGCAAACCTTGTTTTACCTCACTGATATAGATTAAATATTTCAAGACAAATTGGTTGCCAATATTAGATTATTATTTTATGCATTATTTCTTATAATGCATTTCACTCTACCTAAAACATTCTGCTTCTTCTGCAAGGAATGCATTTTTCTCAAATTTAACTAAGAGGATCATGGAATAAATTTTAGTCACAATATCTGCTACTCTATTTGGTCTAGAGTCCTTTTTATTCCACTTTTTAGATGGATAAAATGCTACTATTGCCAATTTTAATCCGACTGGACAGGGCAGGCATTATTTATCTATGAAAATGAAGATGTCAATAGAGGCCCCAACAACCAGGGATATTTTTTGATCAGTTAAATAGTTGGTAGAATGTCTTCTCCAGGGAATGTATTGCTTGCATTTCAGGCCTTTTATGATTAATCTCAGATAATGGGGTAAAATATTGACATTTTTGCTAATATGGAGAAAAGCAGCTCTTTGATTCCACGGAGAAGACATGATTGAATCTATTGCTCACCCATCACCACCCACCCCTCACTTTACCAGATACAGAAAAACACACACAAACCTGTGGGATTTTGTAGGTGCCTCCTAATATTGACATCTGGATGGAGATGTCCCTGTAAGCTGCATCAAGAAGGGCCAGGAGGTTGTCCTTCCTTCCACAGCTGTAGTTGGGGACATTGGCTTCTCCAGTGGAGAGAATGTCCAGCAAGGTATCTGCAGTGAGTAAAGTGCTCAAATAGTTGCTATGGATGTTGTAGCCCAGTGTGAGATTGTGAAGGAGTTGGGAATTCTTGTTGACCATTTGAATGGCAAAAATGTACTGTGAGCCATATAAAACACTATAAGAATTCCCATGGTAAAAAATTGTTATTATAATCAACAGCAACAACAAATACTTTTGTTATGTATAATAAATATAGTCCTTCACAAGCCTACTGACCTTAAGTCAACATTGATTCAAAACCAATGATCAGTTACACAAATATGGAAATTGGCTGAGATACGGCAACTACAACTGTTTCAATGATTTCTTTAAATAAAATTCATTATCCAAGTGATAAATTAAGGATTGAACAGGGATAATCTGCAACCCTTTCAGTTTTTTTTTCAGACCCCTTGTGACAAAATCAGACCAAAGAGAGAAGCCATGGAAATAAAAATCATTCAGGAAATTAGACATATTCCCCAATATAGGAATAAATGAAAAATAAAAAGAGAAAAGAAGGAGAGTGTTAGAATGGAGAGACTGCAACTCTATCACCCTGAATGACTTACATATCATGGAAAACAAACTGAAGAAAAGGAGCCACATTGAAAAGCAACTTTATATGCAATGGTTTCATTCCATTGGTGACTATACTGATTAGATGGTCTCCTGGTCTGTAGTAGCTCCATGGTTTCCCATCCTGGTTCTCCAAACTCAGCGGGCATTTCATTCTCAGCTTCCCAGAGACTGGATGGGACAAAAGCAGCATCAGAGGCAGAATCAGGAGGTCCATAATTCATGGCGTATATAACTTCTGTGCATGTCCAAGATGGCGGCGCCCGCTGGGATCGCGATCTGAGGATGGGGCGCCGACCTACCCTTTGGGTCCTTTGGGGGTCGTTTTGAAGAGCTTCGACCCCAGGACCAGTCAGGGGAGCTCCTGGCCAGCACGGAGAGGGTTTTCTTTCCCTCTGTGACTGAGCAGAGAGGAAGGGGCGATGTGTGGAGCGTCAGGCTGATCAGCTGGGCGTCGGCAACGTCGGCAGTGTTTCCTAACAGCCGGAGGCCATCAACTAACTGGAGCGGCGTTGTGCCAGGGGCACCCGCCGCGTGGCAAGTTTTCTAAGCCCAGGGGGGTTGCCCGAAGGGTTGCAAGATGTGTCGGGCACCCCCTGAAGATCTCTGGGACGTCGCCAGGCTCTTTCGGGGGCTGGCGACAATGGCACGGGGGCAGCGGCGATGGCGGTTGCTGTGGAGGCAAGCTGACGGTCAGACGGCGCTGGGGACCCCCCCTTTTGGAAAAGGAGCTGGGGGGGCAACAAACCAACAGGACTGGGAGACCTGCAGCCACGGTTGGGGCGGAAAAGACCCGGAGTGATCTTCTGGGCCTTGGGGGGCCTCAATTTGTGGTTGTGTGGGGGGCTGGGGGCTCGAGAAAACTGCCCCATTTCTGCCCCATTTCTCTCTCCTCCAGCGTTCCTCTTTAGAACTGGGCCCACCTGGACCAACTGTCAGCCTGTGGGACTCATTGGCCCTATGCTCTATTACTATTCTGAACCCCCCTGACTCTGGAGAGGGCTATTTCCACCTGAATGGGAGACCTATGGCTGCATCCCGTCGGCTGAGGGGGCTAGACATTTGCCTGACCACCGTGAGAGGGTGGCCAGGTGTCAGAGCCCCTGGGGGCTGAACCGGGACGCTTTCTACATATATGCACTTTACCAGCTTTCTACATATATGCACTTTACCAGCGAGGGGACTTTACCAGCGAGGGGACTTTACCATCGGTCTTTACCACCGGACAAAATGCCGTGAGAGGGCGATTTTTGGACCTGACCCCCGGACGCTGTCTATATGCATCAGTTCATTGCTGCCACCCCACCACAAGAGGGGGCTGTCCAGCTGACCTAACCACCATGAGAGGGTGGTTGGATCTATTTCCCCCTTGGAACTGTGGTCGTCCTGGCTTTGGACTATGTCCTCTGTTGTGAGGGGACAGGGGACTTGGTCCTGCAAATATGTCTCTGAGACCCCCCATTCCTTTGTCTTCTCCTCGGTCCTTTATATACACCCTCAGGATATGGTCGTGTCACCCATTATGATTAATGTACTCAGCAGCGGAGCTTCTTGGTCTGCGAGACTCCCCCCTCTCGCAGGCTTGGTCCTCCACTCTATCGAGGGCCTACCTCGATGATGGGCTCTGGAGTCCCGAGAGGTGGCATGCCGCAAAGAGGGGGCTGCGGGGTTTTTTAAAATTGTCCTTGTTTAAACTTTTAAGGGGTTCTGGGAGGGGGGAGGGGGGTGGGATTGGAATTAGGGTTGTGGGTTTGGGGGATAACCCACTAGGGGGAGAGTCGGGCTTGGCCAGGACGTTCAGCGGGCGTGGTGGGGGATCCGGAGGGGGTCGAGCTGGTCCAGACTGTGTTTTTACCATCGGTACTGTGTGTGGGAGAGGTAGATATGGCGGGAGCAGGGGGCCATATCATGTTAAGGGAGCACGCACCCACTGTCTTCAAGCGGTAGAGTGCTCCGGCCCCCAAGGCTCCACCCGTTCTCCAGGTAGTACAGACCTTCAGGGCCCGGGCCTTCGCCTGATGTTGTGCAACGCCAGGTCTGTAGTAAATAAAGCCCCCCTCATCTGTGATCTTGTTTACGAGGGGGGAGCGGACCTGGCGGGTATTACGGAGACCTGGTTGGGCCCAGAGGGAGGGGTCCCTCTGGTAGAAATGTGCCCACCAGGTTTCCACACATTCCATCAGCCAAGGTCACAGGGGAGGGGAGGGGGAGTAGCGGTTATTATTAGAGAAGGCCTTAGGCCGAGGGAGACCACTGTACCTCAGACAGCTGGTTGTGAGTCCCTCCTTGTGAAGTGGGGCCACAGGGTTCAGATGGGTTTGCTGATCACGTACCTGGCTCCCTGCCACGTGGCGGCAGCCCTGCCCGAGCTACTCAACGTTATTGCCGCGGTGGCGGTTGATACCCCCAGACTTATGGTCATGGGGGATTTCAACCTGCCGTCCGTGGGTGAGGCGTCTGAGGTGGCTCGGGAGTTCATGGCTTCCATGACGGCCATGGACCTGACCCAACTAATTCATGGCCCTACGCACACTGGGGGAAACACACTGGACTTGGTTTTTGTCTCTGGACAGTGGTTGAGTGATCTTGAGATAGGGGATATAGTCATCGAGCCCTTGTCATGGTCAGATCACTCGCTCCTTCGCCTTGACCTTCGAACCGCGGCACCCCGCTGCAGGGAGGCGGAACCGGTAAGATGGTACTGCCCCAGGTGCCTGATGGAACCTGATAGGTTCCAGATGGAGCTTGGGCCAATCCCGGAGGTTCTGGCTCACACCTCATCTGGGGACCTAGTGGCCGCCTGGGATAGGGCGGCTGCTGGAGCCCTGGATCGAGTCGTGCCTTTGCGGCCTCTGACCCGGCGCCGATCTCGCCTGGCTCCTTGGTTCACCGAGGAGCTGAGGGAGATGAAGCGCCGGAAAAGACGCCTAGAGAGCTGTTGGAGGGCTAGTCTTTCTGAATCTGACCGAACACTGGTAAGATCTCATATTAGGAGTTACCTAGTGGCGATAAAAGCAGCAAAATGTACTCAGATAATCGCCCGGCCACCCTGTTTAGGGTGACCCGCTCCCTGCTCCACCAGGAAGCGCGGGAGGACCCCTTGGAGGAAAGAGCCGAGGATTTTGTTCAGTATCTGTATGACAAAATCACTCAGATTCGGGCAGGTCTGGACTCTGACAGGATAGATCCAGCGAGGGTAACAGAGACAGGTCTTGAGACTGTTATCTGGGATAAGTTTGATCCTGTGACCCCAGATGACGTGGACAGGATTCTGGGTAGATTGAACGCGACCACATGTTTGTTGGACCCGTGTCCCTCCTGGTTAGTGCTGGCTTCCTGGGAGGTGACGCGAGGCTGGCTCCAGGGGATTATAAATGCTTCGTTGGGTGAAGGTGTCTTTCCCGCCGCCCTAAAAGAGGCGGTGGTAAGGCCTCTCCTCAAGAAGCCTTCCCTGGACCCGGCAGTATTGACTAATTATCGTCCAGTCTCCAACCTTTGCTTCGTTGCGAAGGTTGTTGAGAGTGTGGTTGCGCGACAGCTATCCCAGTACCTGGATGAAGCGTCGTATCTAGATCCGTTCCAGTCGGGCTTCAGGCCTGGGTACAGCACGGAAACGGCATTGGTCGCGTTGGTTGATGATCTCTGGAGGGCTCGGGACAGGGGTTGTTCCTCTGTCCTGGTCCTGTTAGACCTCTCAGCGGCTTTTGATACCATCGATCATGGTATCATGCTGCACCGGCTGGAAGGGTTGGGGGTGGGAGGCACCGATTTACGGTGGTTCTCCTCCTTTCTCTCTGACCGGTCGCAGTCTGTGTTGACAGGGGGGCAGAGATTGACCCCGAGGCCCCTTATATGTGGGGTGCCACAGGGATCGGTTCTCTCGCCCCTTCTGTTCAACATTTATGTAAAGCCGCTGGGCGAGATCATCTGTGGTTTCGGGGTGAAGTACCATCTGTATGCTGACGACACCCAGCTGTACATCTCCACCCTGGACCACCCCAACGATGCCCTTGAAGTGATGTCCCAGTGCCTGGAGGCCGTACGGATCTGGATGGGGAGAAACGGGCTCAGGCTCAACCCATCCAAGACCGAGTGGCTGTGGTTTCTGACGTCCTGATATAGTCAGCTGGCACCATTGCTGGCTATTGGGGGTGAATCATTGGCCCCCATGGAAGGGGCTCGTAACTTGGGCGTCCTCCTGGACTCACGGCTGTCTTTAGAAGAGCACTTGACGGCCGTGACCGGGAGGATTTTTCATCAGGTTTGCCTGATTTGCCAGTTGCGTCCCTTTCTAGATCGGGACTCGTTACGCACAGTCACTCATGCCCTCGTCACCTCTCGTCTGGACTATTGTAATGCTCTCTACATGGGGCTCCCCTTGAGGTGCACCCGGAGGCTCCAACTGGCGCAGATTGCGGCCGCGCGGGTGGTTATGGGAGCAACATGGAGCTCCCATGTAACACCTCTCCTGCGCGAGCTGCACTGGCTCCCGGTGGTCTTCCGGGTGCGCTTCAAGGTTCTGGTTACCACCTTTAAAGCGCTCCATGGCTTAGGACCTGGTTACTTACGGGACCGCCTACTACCATCAACAGCCTCCCACTGACCAGTACGCTCCCACAGAGAGGGGCTCCTCCAGGTGCCGTCGGCCAAACAATGTCGGCTGTCGGCCCCTAGGGGGAGAGCCTTCTCTGCGGGGGCACCGACGATCTGGAATGAGCTCCCCCCAGAGATACGGAGGATTCCGGATCTGCGCACCTTCCGCCGCGAGTTGAAGACGCTTTTATTTCATCAAGCTGGCCTCGCCTAAATCTTCTCCCTTTTAAGTGTAAATTTTAAATTTTTAATGTATTTTAAAATTATGGGTTTTTTAAATTATGGGTATTAATTCAGCCAAATTTATTTAATTCATTTTATTCGATTTTAAAAAAAATTTTCCGTCCTTTGTTTTTTTATTAAATATATAATTTTTATTAATATATTCTATACACTAATACACAAATAAAATATACAATCCTGCCACCATGGTATAATATGATTACATTGTCCATAAGTATAAAATCATTCCTTTATACATACATATTTGCCATCATATATATACATCATCATATGTCTATTCTATCCCACCTTTTCTGGACCCAATCGTACCATACTTTCCAACTGTTATAAAATTCTGAATCTTTTTTACCATTGATCAATCTAGTTAGTCTATCTGATTCCGCACACTCATTAATTTTATATATTATTTTCAAATCTATCGGTAAGTATTGATTTTTCCACTCCTGCGCATACGCTAATCTTGCTGCAGTGATAATGTGAATCAACAAGAACCATATATCTGACTTAACATTCAAAGGTTTTGCCCCCAATAGGAAAATCTCAGGTCTTAATTCCAAATTAATCTGTGTAATTTCCAAAATCCATTGCCGTATTTTTTTCCAATATTTAACCGCCTGCGGGCAGGTCCACCATTGGTGAAAATAGGTTCCATTGCTGTAACCACACTTCCAACAGCAGGCAGATGTCCCGGGAAACATTTTAGCTAATCTCGCCGGGGGTAGATGCCACCGGTAGATCATTTTATATATGTTTTCTTTATATGAGGAAGCCATGGTTAATTTCATATTTTTCAACCAAATCTGTTCCCATTGCTGGAAGTCAAGGGGATATCCAAAATTTCGCCCCCGTGCTATCATACAATCCTTCACTACATCCTGTCCTATCTGCAGAGACAATAAATATGCATAACATTTAGATAATATCCCTTTCCCTCCTTCTAATAAGATCTTATCCAATTCTTGTCTTTTACTGTAGATTCCTTCACTATGTAAATCTTTTTTATACCTGGAGTACACTTGCGAATAAGACCACCAGTCTATCTTATATCCTTGAAGAGTTAATAATTCTCGTGACTTTGGATTACCCTGAACATCCAAGAAACCTTCATACGTCAAGGTTTTCTCCCCTTTATACGATGTCGGGTAAACCTGAGCTTCCTGCGCCGAAATCCAACATGGAACTTTTGTATATACTCTTCTTCTAACCTTTTCCCAAGTGTACCCAAGCGTCCTACGTAAATAGTGATCATCAAAGTGTCTAGGACGGCCGGATGCTCCCGGCCATAGGAAATAGTGCCAGCCATGTTGAAGACCGGCTCCCTCAAATGTCAAAAGTCGTCTCTTTTGTAGGATCATCCATTCTTTCACCCAAATCAAGTTCGCTGCTTGGTGATAGAGCTCCCAATTTGGGAGTCCAAATCCTCCTCTATTTTTGGGTTCTTGTAACATTTTAAGTCTAATCTGCGGCCTCTTTCCCTGCCAGATAAATTTAGATATACTCCTATCCAAATTTGTAAAAAACTCTTTATTCAACCTTACCGGGGCTGTTTGGAATAGAAATAAACCATTTGGGTAACACGCACATCTTAATGGTTGCCACCCTTCCCAAAATTGATAGCTGGAGATTTTTCCATCTTTCTAAGTCTCTGAGCATCTGGCTGTAAAGAGGAAGATAGTTATCCTCCTTTATGGAGGAACATCTGGCGGTCAACCATATACCCAGATACTTAATTTTATTTGTTATTCTTAAACCCATTAACTGCTCCAGCTGTTGCCTTTGCATCTGAGTCATATTTTTCACTAGGATTTTAGTTTTTTCTTCATTCATCTTTAACCCCGCTACCTTCCCATACTCTCTAATCAAGCATAATAATTTCAGGCCCGAGTCCAGTGGTTGATCCAAGATAAATACAAGATCGTCTGCATAAGCCTGAACTTTAACTTCCTCCTGCCTAATCTTCATTCCTCTTACTTCCGTGTTTCCTCTCACTTCTCTAAGCAGGGGCTCTAAAGTTAATACAAATAGCAATGGGGAAAGGGGACATCCCTGTCTTGTACCTCTACGAATTTGAATTCTCTCCGTCTCCTCTCCATCTATGAGAACTCTTGCAGTCTGCTCCCGGTAGATAGCTCGAATTGCCCGAATAAAATTCCCACCAAACTCCATATATTCCAACTGAGAAATCATAAATTCCCAACTGATTCTGTCAAACACCTTTTGGGCGTCAACAAAAATTAGGGCTAATTGTTTATCCGGGCGATTTTCGAAAAATTCTAATGTATTCATGATAATTCTAAGATTATCTCGTAGATATCTATTAGGAAGGAAGCCGTTTTGGTCTGAGTGAATGAATTGGTTAAGGAAGCAGCTAAGCCTAGCTGCAAGAACCCCCGCAAATATCTTATAATCGGAGTTTAGTAATGATATTGGCCTATAGTTCTTAATAAGAGATAGATCAGTTCCTTCTTTTGGGATAATAGAAATATAAGCCTCAGTCCAAGATACTGGAACCTGAGCCTCTTTCATAACCGCATTGAATAAATCCGTCATGTGTCTTCCTATCACGTCAAACACTATTTTGTATAATTCAACTGGAAGGCCATCTCTACCCGGGGTTTTGCCATTCGCCTGTGCTTTCATAACTGTTTCTACTTCCTCCATCGTAAATTCCGCATTAAGAATTTCCTTCATTGTTTCCGAGACTTTAGGCAAGTCTGTCTTTTCCAAATATTTCCGAATTTCACAGATATTTTCCTCTCCTTTCTGATAAAGCTGTGTGAAAAAATCCTGAGCTACCATTCTCTTGCCTTCCTTAGTACAATGGAAATTCCCAATTACATCTTTCAGCCCTTCTATTCTCCGTTGTTCCTGCTCCTTTCTAAGCCGGTAAGCCAACCATTTGCCTGTTTTATTCGCCCTTTCAAAAAAATTTTGTTTAGTCCACTTTAGTTTATTTGCTAATTCCTCTTGATCTAATAATTTAATCTGGTGTTGCCAGTACTCCCTTTCCTCTATCAATGTTGTCTGGGTTAATCCATTTTGCATCCTTTTGTATATCTATGTGTTTTACTTCATGGCTGTGCACCGCCCTGAGTCCTTCGGGAGTAGGGCGGTATAGAAATTCAATAAATAAAATAAATAAATAAATAATAAATAAATGGCGTGAATCAATGAATCCCTTTCCTGTTTCTGAAGAAGAATTAGAAGAATCAAAGGACTCTCACAAGGTGGAATATGATCCTGTTGCTTTTTCTCAACACAGAGAAACGCTCAGCTTCACCTGGAAAAGAGAGAGACGTAGATTCAACAGCACAGACTCTGCCTGTCCCAAAACTCCAAATTTCTCTGCCCAAAGTCTCCCCTGGAGGATTCAACCAAAGAGCAGAGCTGAGACTTTTAACATAATTCTCCCTCCCAGGAGGGATCCCTGGATAATTCAAGTAGTTCTTGGACTTGGAGATTGTTGGGAAATTCTCTGGAGGGAAATGAAATGGAGATAATCCTCATGTGATTCATAATAACAGGGGCAGAGATCGAATTAATTCCATCATTCAGAATTGAGAGATTTGGAGTCTCCATGCTTAAAACTGGCCCTGGAGGGAACTCAAGTCATCCGTGGCTGAAGAAAATGTTACTCTGATATTTGTTTGCATAATGATGTAAGACAAAACCTAGGGGGTCAGTTAATGCCAAACAGATCTGAACATAGATCTGAAATAGTTGCCAGCTGAGTTGGAGCCAAAATTTACTTTATTTTCATTGTCCTATTCTATTCTATTCTATTCTATTCTATTCTATTCTATTCTATTCTATTCTATTCTATTCTATTCTATTCTATTCTATTCTTTGATAACCTCAAGATGGATGCCTGGAAACGTAATCATGGCAACATGATTTATTTTTTATTAGCTTAGAGTTTTTGCTGCTTCTTTGGGCTGATCCACTTGGACAGGGGGATTCTCGGTAGGCAGAGAGTCATTGGAATGTACAAACCCCTGAAATCCTGAGGGGGTCATTCTTGACCTTCCTGGGGGCTGACGAGGGAGCAGCCCAGAAAATGGGGTGGGGGGGAAGCGTGGTTGTGTCTGAGGCCTCCATTGAGGGGAGGAGCCTCCGCTTTGGCACACATGGACCCCTTCCCTCCTCTCTCCAACCCTCCATCTTCCTTGTCCAGAATGTGGGTCTCCCATCCCCTACAAGCCCCCATCACAGCCAACGCAGCAAGGGGTTGACTAGAAGACCTCCAAGGTTCCTTCCAGCTCTATTCTGATTCAAAATAGACTCATAAAATCTTCCCTCTGCAGAGAGCTTTGAATATATCTCCCCAAACTATAGAATATCAAAGACATTTTAGATTCCTTGAAACCCATTAAATGGATTACATGGAATTACATTCCTGAATAAAAATCCAGAGGCTTTGGGTTTTCTCTTTCACTTTTTGGTAGGGAATGGGGTTGAGGGGTACCCCGGACCGTGAACCAGCTCATGAGCAAACACACTGGGACTGAAATAAATCTGACAGAGGCGTCTTGTGTAAAAATATAATTTACTTTAAAACATTTAAAAAGCACTATGTCTTTAAGAAAGCACATTAAAAACAAAGTCTTATCTTGGTTATGTGAAGCAAGGCTGTCTCCCTAGATTCCTCTCCACAATACCGAAACAGTTCACAAGTGAATAAAGCTAACATGAAGATAAGCAGCTTCGGTGTCGATACATCATCAAGGTAGTAGAAGGGCAGCAGCACAAACTTCACAGCTAAAAGTCACCTGAAGTAAAAACAGTTCAAACAGCAAACGTAGCTTGAAGTTTGTGGGAGGAAGAATGTCCAGCAACAGCAGTCCCGATGATAGCTTGCATGCTTCAAAACAGCAAAAGGCAAGCATCCGTAGGAGTTTCTCTGCAACAGCGTCTGGAGTCCTTATCTGTGCTTCTCCTCCCATCTGCGACATTGCACTGAGCTCTGCTTGCAGCTTCCAGCAAGAGCTCTTGCATCTAGGCCTAAAACAGTGTTTAGGCCTGAGTAGCAAGCGAAAAGGTCCTTGCTTATATGGGGAGTTAACTTGCAATTAACTAGGGTGGGGAAGGCTTGCAGGTAATTGCAAACAGGAGATGGCTTAATTGAAACCATACTGTTTGTGACTGATCAAGTAGCCACAGCAATCCTGAAAACACTCGTGACAATCCCCTTCTCTGCGGCTATTTGATTTTGTTAACAAACATACATTCTACATTGGGTACATGTACACATCAATGGTAAGTACATTCACATAGCCATCGATATTTTACCCAGGAGATAGTGGTGCTGGTCACGGGACAGCGGTTTGGTAAACACATAAGCTTACCAAGGGATCGTCGAACCAAACTAGGTTGTTGGAAGCTTTGGACAAACTGATATACTCAGCTTCCACTGTGGAAGTTGCAATTAACTTCTGCTTCCCAGAGTACCAATATATGGGGCTACTATTTAGGTATACAATGTACCCCAAGGTACTTTTTCTAGATCTAACATCCCCTGCCCAATCGGCATCCGAAAAACAACTCAATCTTAATTCTCTAGTTGCTTCTGGTTCCAATAACAATGAATAGTTCACAGTACCTTTTAAATATCTCAGGAGTTGTTTGATTCCGCTCCAATGGTACTGTGTGGGATGCTCAGAATGTCTAGATAACACATTTACACTTAGACTGATGTCCGGTCTAGTCCAATTTGCAATGTACAACAACGACCCAATCACGGACTTGTAAAGGGTCTTATCTTCAAACTTCGTGCTCTGAGTGTACATACTCTTAAGGAAGTCTGTTGCCATAGGGGTATTGCATGGCTTCGCCTCTACCATGCTACACTTTTTAAGCAATTCCTGAATTTTATCTTCCTGAGAGAGCCGAAACCCCTTCTCGGTTTTTACGAATTGCACCCCTAAAAATTTGCTAATGTGACCTAATGGTTTTAAGGCGAAACTCTTACTTAGGTCCTCAGAGAACTTCTTATGCCTGTTCTCTGATCTGCAAGTATATAGGATGTCATCAACATACAACAGTACCGTTTCCCTAATGCCCTGATCTTCCTTGACACAAACACACTCATCAGCCGATGATGGTAAAAAGCCCATCTCTCTCAGGCTTTTAGTGAGACACTCGTACCATCGCTTACCAGATTGTTTCAAGCCATATAGGTTCTTGTTCAACAACCACACATCGTCTTCCCGATGGCTTACTCCCTGAGGAATCCTCACGTACAGCTCTTTGTCTAACTGGGTGTGCAGGTACGCAGTCTGAATGTCGAACTGATATACATGTTCGCCTCGCATGGTAGCAATAGTGAGAGCTGTTCTCATGCTTTCAGGGCGCACCGTGGGCGAGAAGGTGTCCTCATAATCGTGAGGGAATCTCTGCGAGAATCCCTGTGCTACTAGTCTAGCTTTATAGATAAAGCCCCCACCTTCAATGGGCTTTTGCTTGAAAAGCCACCTGGTGCCGATCACCCTCTTGTCCTTGGGCAATCTTGTTGCCATGAATACATCCAGCCTTTTCAGGCTGTCTAGTTCTGTATCCATGGCGGCCAGCCACTTCTGTCATTCATGGTCAGGTAAGGCCAGCACATCCTCATACTTCTGAGGTGTGGCCGAAACCTGGTTGACTGAGGTAACAAAGTCATCGTACCTCTTAGGCTTATTGCCTCTGGTAGCCCTAACTGGTCTGCCTCTAGGCGTGTCACTGACATCAGAGTCATCTGATGAGTCATCTACCTCGTGACTCTCACTCTGCGTCTCAGAAGCTGGGTGCCTATCCTTCCTGGCTACCCCCATCTTACGCTTTAATATCCCTTTCAAGGATGCCTGGGATACACGCTCCCCAGAACCAGATGTATCCCTATCATTGGATAGGTTCTCCGATACATCCTCCGTTTGTCTACAGCAACTGCGGGAAGGGTTCTGAGTAAGAATCTCATTGGCATGGATCTTACTCCAATTGGCCTCTTCGAGAAAGGTGGCACACCTGGATATCATCAGTTTCCCGTTAGGGTAGGCAAACCTAAATGCCTTGGAGCCCTGCTCGTAACCAACGAATCTCAGTTTAACAGAGATTCGGTCTCCCTTTCTCCTGAGCTCCTTCGGGACATGAACATCGGCCATCACCCCAAAAACGTGGAGGTGTGCCAAGCAAGGCTTATGGCCGTATAGCACCTCGTATGGGGTCTTCTGCACCACGCTAGACCACACTCGGTTCAAGGTGTAATTCGCGTATCTAACTGCTTCTACCCAGTACGCGAAGTTTAATCCGGAATCCTCTAGGGCGCACCGCATCATAGTTTGTAACACGCCATTGTGTCATTCTATGACGCCATTTGGAAACGCAGAGTAAGGTGCGGTGCATAAGTGGACTATGCCCTTACTCCTCAACCAGCTGGAGAACTGATTCGAATTAAATTCAGTCCCTCTGTCAGTTAAGATCTTCTTAACTCTGACCTTGTGCTGGTTCTGGACTAAGTTACAAAATTCCTTAAATTTAGTCAACGTTTCACTCTTGGACATTAGGGGAAAAACGAATCCAAATCTGCTATGGTCGTCTACTATGGTAAGGAAGTACCGTCTCTTACCCATGGAAGGTGCGAATGGACCCACCAAATCCATGTGGACAAGCTGAAACGGGTGTTCGGAGTACCTCTGAGACCTCTTGGGCGCAGATTTCACCTTCAACTTTGCACTCCTACAAAGTGAACAATCTAGAAATGTGTTACAATAATTGATCTTGGTTCCCCTTGAGTGTTCGGTTACCTTTTTCACTATAGGGGAACTCACGTGACTTAACCTGCGATGCATCAAGTGAGCACATTCATTGTGCAGCGGCTCACCTATAACAATTGCATTAGCATTTTCAGGTTCCCTACTATCTGACCCTAAATTAAAACTTATAAAATTTTTATTAGCTTTACATTTATCGTTGCAAGGCTTCCTCTGGTGAAAGTCTTGATCCTCATCACCTAGTTCTAACTGTGATTCATTGTTGCTACCAAATGAAATAGTATAATTGCTATCACTGGAAGTTTCAGCATTCGTATTGGGGGAATAATAAGGCAAACCACCTATCTTCAAAACCTCCCCAATCACACATTTGTTGTTTTTGATCACAGCTGTTCCTCCTGAGAACAGAATCTCTATTCTAGGGTTCTCACATATCCTCATTAGGCTTAGCAAATTATGGTCTATCTCAGGTACATACAATGCTCCATTAATTTCTCCTATCCCAGGAATATAAACATCTCCAATGCCAACAACATTCACCTTTTTACCGTTTGCAACTTTGACCATGGATTGATGCCTTCTCATATTAACAAACAACCTTCGGTCACTCACAACATGGTTACTGGCCCCACTGTCCATTAACCATAGTTGCTGTTGCTGTTCCTACGTAAGCTCTGACTTAGTAGTTTCCACTATGCTTACAGAATCATCATTAAACCTAAGATTGTTCCCTTTGTTGCTTCTATTTGGCTTTTTACTCCTTCTGTAGTTAGGAACATCCCCACTTGGCTTTCTGCCTGGAGGGAATATCCTCCTTTTACATTTACTATCAGAAGGTGTCTTTAAACTTGCCCTAGCATTCACGTTTTGTGGGCAATCCCTTCTATAATGTTTTCTTGAACCACAATTGAAGCATTCTCCGATAGTATATGCTCTATCTGAACTATCAGGCCTTCTTAAAGGTTTTTCCTTTTTGTGGAAAGCCGCCCTGCATTTTCGCAAGTTATCTTCAGCTATTAATTTGCCAGATAACACTTCTAAAGATAAGTTATTACAATCAACATTATCCAGTTGTGATATAAAATTATCCCAGCTAGAATCAAGGGAATTGAGTATAACAGTAATGAGGATTTGTTCAGACACTGTTTCCCCCCTCAACATCAATTCCTGCCTTAACCTGTTTAACTCACATAAGTGTTCATAAATATTTGCTCCCGCCTTCAACCTCGTGGAATAGAACTCCCTATAAACCCTGTTTATAGCATGGGAGCTTTTAGAATAAAATAACTTATGCAGTTTTACCCAGACTTCCGTTACGGTCAGGTTACAAGGTATACTGGGATATAGTGCAGGGTCAATGGACATCAATAAAATACAAAAGGCCTTATGATGTAAAAGATCAACTTCTAAGGACCATGGTCTAGGTGGGGGTTTTAACAACAACGATAAAACAATCTCTCTCATTAAGATTACTTGAATACTCTTAACCCATTCCTTAAAATTTCCTCCACCCACACTTAAACTTTTAAAATTAGGAGGAAGGACCTGTACATTATTAAACATGGAAACAGACATTAATTGATGTTCAAAATGTGGTCCGTCCTGGAACGGGCAATAAGGCATTGGAATGGAAGCACACAGCACAGTGTCTTCCATCTGGCATTCTGACGGTCGTTCCTTCCCAATGGGAGGGATTAAAACCTCACGTTGTGCAGGTGCAAAGCTTGTCCTGGTTTGATTACAAGAGTTTGAGGGTCCTCTCTGGTGCACATCTCTAGGAATTATTGGATGCGCTCCCAAATTCCTATCTTCAGTTGAGGCAGCCTCCGGAACCGTCCTGGATGTCGATGTTGTCACGGATGGATATATCCCACTCGTGGCGTGCGCTGAATTAGTCGCAGACATCAGGGGTAAGTTGGTACGTGCAGCTACTATTTGTTGAGCCGATGGTGCCTGCAAACCATCGCCTAAAATGGTTGCCAAAGTTTCTATCACACTTGCAACCTTACGCTCAACATGAGAGTTTCTTAAATTTTTAGCAGAAGTCATTGATGTCATCAAGGGAGCTAAAGTCTTTATGGCCTGATCTATGATGGCTTCAACAGCAGGTGGCGCAATATCAACTTGGCCATGCTGGTTTAACAAAGAAGCAGGAACATTCAAATCAGGCAATCTGTTATCCCCCATTCTCCACTTATGGTCTGAGGTAGGGGTTTTAGGAAAAGATTGAAAGTCTCTTACCGATCCGGTGTTTTCTAGGACTTCGATCTTATTTCCTTTCACGGCTGGATTCTTTAATAATTCGCTAGAATCAGCAGTCGGGTTCTGACTTACTATGGGCAAACCTAAAAACTGAAGGATTGCCTTCCTAAATTCATCATCCACCTCTGAATTTGTTTTCAAGACCTGAAGTGACATTCTTCCAGTCTCTACTTCTTTAGGTGATGATGGTTTACTCACTATCTCAGGCACTTCAGAAGTTAAGGCCTCTGCTCCAAAACCTACAGCTCCACTGCACTCTAAATCAATTAAGATTTGGGGTTTTTCAGCCAAAGCATTTTTGGCCTGAGCCCCAGACAGTCCACTTTGTGACTTCATGCTTTTTGCTGCTGCTGCCCTAGTCAACATCTATTCAACTGCAGACATTTCAGTCTAGCACATTACCACATGAGCGTAGGTTCGTTAAACCATCCTCTGCTACCAACTGTTAGGGAATGGGGTTGAGGGGTACCCCGCACGGTGAAGCAGCTCATGAGCAAACACACTGGGACTGAAATAAATCTGACAGAGACATCTTGTGTAAAAATATAATTTACTTTAAAACATTTAAAAAGCACTATGTCTTTAAGAAAGCACATTAAAAACAAAGTCTTATCTTGGTTATGTGAAGCAAGGCTGTCTCCCTAGATTCCTCTCCACAATACCGAAACAGTTCACAAGAGAATAAAGCTAACATGAAGATAAGCAGCTTCGGTGTCGATACATCATCGAGGTAGTAGAAGGGCGGCAACACAAACTTCACAGCTAAAAGTCACCTGAAGTAAAAACAGTTCAAACAGCAAACGTAGCTTGAAGTTTGTGGGAGGAAGAATGTCCAGGTACAGCAGTCCCGATGATAGCTTGCATGCTTCCAAACAGCAGAAGGCAAGCATCCGTAGGAGTTTCTCTGCAACAGCGTCTGGAGTCCTTATCTGTGCTTCTCCTCCCATCTGCGACATTGCACTGAGCTCTGCTTGTAGCTTCCAGCAAGAGCTCTTGCATCTAGGCCTAAAACAGCATTTAGGCCCGAGTAGCAAGCGAAAAGGTCCTTGCTTATATGGGGAGTTAACCTGCAATTAACTAGGGCGGGTAAGGCTTGTAGGTAATTGCAAACAGGAGATGGCTTAATTGAAACCATACTGTTTGTGACTGATCAAGTAGCCACAGCAATCCTGAAAACACTTGTGACACTTTTACTATTAGATTTCCCATTGTGTTCAGGTCCAGTCTTACTTGGAAAACCCTGCAACATTTGGGGAAGAAGGTGCAGCCCAGCAGCCCTGCTCTGGAGGCCCAGAGGGAGAAGACCTTCCCCAGATGACCTGCATTGGGCAACCGAAGGGCCCAAAAGCCCTTGGCACACACTTATTGCCTGGTTCAAAATTCAGGCCAATCCCCCCCCCTCCCCCAATTCTATTCACAGGCAGTCCTTGATTTACGACCATAGAGGGGACTGGAATTTCTGCCCTCAGTCGTTGCAGTCATCAAGTCAAAGCAGACCCAATTTATGACCGTTTTCATGGAGGTCGTTATGCAAATCATGCGCTCATTCAGATCCAGTTCAGGCAGGAACAGGGAATCCTTGAAACTTCCTCCTGCTTCACCTGGACCAAAATCTCCCTCCAGCTTCTCTGGGGAACTAGGCAGCCATTCCCAGGGGCAGGTTTGAGGGGGGGGATTCATCCTGGGGGTCTCACTGCCTCTCAAAGAATGAATGATATTCTGGGGATATCTGATTTCTGATTTCTCCTTTTAGAAGGACATAGTACAGGAAGTCCTTGACTTTCAACCACAATTGGGACAGAGAAACTCATCATAAAGTGAGACCTCCCCTGACCGCGGCTTGCAACCTTCCCCATTGGCTTCCCCCTTGACTTTGCCTGTTGGAAGCCATGAGAAGATGGCAAATGGCCACCACGTAACCCTGGGACCCTGCAACTGTCATCAATGTGAGCCAGTTGCCAAACGCCTGGATTGTGATCACGTGACTGCAAGGACACTGTAACAATCTGCTTCTAAGTTGTGATTCTCAGCTTTGTCGTAACTTTCAACCATTGCTAAATGAATGGTCATAAGTCAAGGACTGCCTGTATTGCAGACATTCAGAGAATCCCAGAATGGAAGCTGTGAGAGGAGACCTTCATGATCATCTAGTCCAACCTTCTCCCCCGTGCAGGAACCCAATGCCATGAATACAGAATTGACATAGACGGATCTCTCATTCTTGTATTTTAATGGGATTTTCTTTATTTTTATCAGGGAGTTGATGAGAATTATTCGGGGCCAAATCTGATGTCCTTGCAAGGAACTGGACATGACCTGGAAGGAGAGTCATATCCAGCTCCATTGGGGCCTCAAAGGCCTGAGGAAAAGCAGCCAAACAGCCAAGAGGAGGAGCCATTTCAGTACTCGGTGGGTGGAAAACATGGCTAATTTTTCATAATTATTCAAAAATCCCTCCCAGTGTTTGTGTGTGTGTGTGTGTGTGTGTGTGCGTGCGTGCATTAGTTTAGTGTAAGAGTTTGAAAGAGAACAGTCCAGCTGCTTGGGTGGTGGTGTCAGCCACTTTCTGTTGTGCTATTTCTTTGTGTGTGTGTGTGTGTGTGTGTGTGTGTGTGTGTGTGTGTTTGTGATTTTGTTGTCTGCACTCAAGCTGATTTTCTCACAGAGCAGGGAGGGATGTGGGCTCTTAAGAAATGTGAAAAATAGAAAAAATCCCCTCCCCCCCATGCTCCTCCACTCCCTCTGGAACCCCTCATCTGCTCCTTCACAGCTGAATGTGGCTCCTTCTCCAAAGGGGTCTTCGCCTGTCCTCCTTTTACGGCCAGAAGGCCTCTCACTGCACCCCCTCTCCTCTGGATCCCTCCAGGAGGCCCAAAGACTGGCCACCCCCATCTCTCTGGAAGTCGGACTGGCCAGCAGATCAAGGGGAGGATTGGAGGGCAGAGGGGATTTCTAACATCTCCATTTACACCCAGACTGACCCCACCAATCTCAAGCCAAAAGGAGCCCCCCGTGACCCCCATGTCTTTGTCCATTTCCCTGGGCACAGGATGACCGCTGAGCCTGATTCTGTCCACTGCTTCAGACATTCAGCCAGACACGGAGTTCCCCACCGGTGTTCCCAAAACCATCAGGAGCCCCTGTGGATCCCACTGAGAGACCCCCAGAGTGGAGAAATCTCCCACTTGCTTTTCTCCCAGAGATTCTGACGTTTCCCCTTCAGATCATGATCTGTCTGATCTCGGTCCATGTCTGGAATTGGAGGGTGTTCCTGTCCAGCCTCCCCTTTTCCTTCCCTGCGCTGATTATTGGGGTCCTTGGATTCACATCCGGGGCTGTTTCTCTTCCCACCTGGGTGGAAAAGTTGTTTTGTATGATCCCTTCCAATTTCAGAGCCTCCCTTTTTTTTGAGGCCTATGGAAACACAATTGAGGGCCCTGGACCTCCTCCCAGCCCTGGGACACAGCAGGTTTCCCTTTTTCTTTGGGAAAGATTCCTTCCCCAATCAGAGTCCGCCTGAGCCCCATCATCCACTTCCCTCCCTGCCTAGGATCAGCTGAATTCCTCCGTTCAGACAACAGGAAAATGGGTATTTGAACCAAGCCTCCGGGTCATCCTCCATTGTTCCACACAGAGGGTCCCACTCACTCTGCAAAGCCAAATTCCCCCTCAGTTCCTGGATACCTCCAGACATCGCTCAGCTGAGCTCACAGCAGGGCCAGGGCGGCTGAGAAATTGGGACGGAAGGGACCACAAACCTTTCCAGCCACAAGAGACACTTGGACACAGACTGTGGTCTCACACACACTCCTAAACGGTGCCTTTATGTGGCAATGAGAAAGGTTATGGACTCAATCTCACAACACTCACCCTATAGGGCTGCCCCATCTGTTGTCCCTGGTGGCAGATGGAAGATTGTGAATCCCACTCCTGACACCAGTTTCTCCGGAATCAAACACAGGACCTAAAAAACCCAACAATCCAGGCTCACTGCAGTTGTTATTTATTCAGTGTCCATTGGAGAAATTTTCCTCCAGAAAATAGTGAGAGGAAACCTTACAGACAGAAGGATGCACTCATATTTATACAGTCCAGGAAAGGAGGAGAAAATGACAATCATACATATTCATATTTCATTTAATAGATGATGTAAGCATGAATATTCAGAATTAGCAAGACTCAAGTTACCTCCCCAGCCTTGTATTGTTGCTACCCTCAAGAAAGAATTATTGTGTAAACAAAAAGAAACATCTCAGTTGCGTTGCCACAGCAGTTTGGGTGAAATGTACTGAGAAATGAGGGCATCAACATTGCTCTATACATTCCTTCTATATTTCTGTCTTGCTAACATGCTCTCCTTTCTCCAAGAAATTTGTCTCCTCACAATCTTCCACACACCCTTTATTTATTTCAAGAAAAATAGTTGGCTCACTCATACATGCAGAGCAGCTTGGACCATTTTCTATGTTTGGACTGTGGAAAATGTTAAAAGTTGAAACTCCTCAGTCTCACATTTACACGTTTCTTCTGGCTGTAAGCTGCTCCTTTGTGAAGGATTCAATCATTTCCAAATTTGAAACATATACATATGATTTTCTTTGATTCATGCCTACTATCTAAATGGAAAGAATATCTCCTTTCAAATAAAAGAAACTTTTAACAATTCTTTCAATATCACATTTGTGTTATATCTCATGTTTTTATATTTGTTCTGCCTGTGAGCTGCTCCTTTGTGTTGAGGTCTGGCCTCAGAAGGATAATGTAGCACTTGGGGATGAAGATGCAGCCCAGCAGACCAGCACTGGAGGCCAGGATGGAGAAGACCTGCACAGCCACCATGGATTTCCCTTTGGTGCTCAGGTAGGTGGGCACAAAAGTCACCCAGACACTGCAGAAGACCAGCATGCTGAAGGTGATCAGCTTGGCTTCGTTGAAGGCCCCAGGCAGGTTCCTGGCCAGGAAAGCCACCGTGAAGCAGATGGCAGCCAGGAAGCCCATGTAGCTGAGGGTCACGTAGAACATGACAACGGCCCCTTCGTTGCATTGTAGGATGATCTCTCCAGGCTGGGAGTGGAGGTCAGAGTCAGGGAAGGGGGCAGAAACTCCCAGCCAGGTGGAGCAGATGACAAGTTGGACAGCAGAACAAGAGAGGATTACAGAGTTGGCCAAGCTCTTCCCTAACCATCTCTTCACTCGGTTTCCTGGTTTTGTGGCCAGGAAGGCCAGCACCACCATGATGGTTTTGGCCAAGAGAGAAGAAACGGCAACTGAGAAGGTGATGCTAAAAACTGTTTGTCGGAGAAGGCAGGTGGCTTTCCTTGGTTGACCAATGAAGAGAGAAGGAGACAAGAAGCAAAGCAGGAGGGAGACCAGGAGGATGTAGGAGAGGTCCCGGTTGTTGGCTTTGACAAGGGGAGTTTCTCGGTATTTAATGAATACTATTAAAACAAGGCCTGAGTTTAGGAAGAAGAGTAGGGCAAAAGAGACCAGGATGATGCCCAGATGTTCTTCATAAGACAGGAAGATTATAACCTTGGGAATACATTGGACTCTGTTCTTATTTGGATATTTATCATCTGGACACTTGGTGCATTTTTCTGTATCTGAGAAAGCCAAAAAGCAATATTTCTTTAATATTCTGTTTTTTACATTTCAAAAAATAACTTTTTTGGACAAAGCCCGATTCCAGGAATATTTTCCAAGATGTGTTGTTTAACCATTCCACAGAAAAAAAAATGATAATATAATTTTCTAATACTTTTATAGCTAAGGAATATGAAATCAGAGGATTTCTAGTGCATTTTGAATAAACAAAAAAAGAGTTGAGCTTCAATGCATGTTTTAATTTGCACTTTCATCAAAATGCTCTGGATAAATCCATTTCCACCAGGCCTTTTCTGCATCTGAGAAACCAAAAAGCAATTTTCTTTAATAGTCTGTCCTTTTATCTTACAAGAAATACCTTATTTGGATCGGTATATGAAGTTGAAGGAAGTCCCAGGATGTTAATTATTTCTGGTGTAATGAGTAGAATCTTCATCGGAATCTACCTTATTGCAGGTTAATAATGAATCATATAATCTTTTAGGCAAACATCCTGAGTCCTCGCAGTGAGAGCAGTTAACCAGTGGAACAGCTGGCCTCCAGAAGTTGTGGGTGCTTCAACACTGGAGGTTTTTAAGAAGAGACTGGACAGTCACTTGTCTGAAATGGTCTAGAGTCTCCTGCTTGAACAGGGGGCTGGACTAGAAGACCTCCAAAGTTCCTTCTACTCTATTTTGGTTGATTGATTGATCGATCTGTATGGCAGACTATTTGTGTAATGAGTTCCCCCCATAACTATCCACAGCAACAAATTATGGCCCAGTGACACCTTCTCAGTGATCCTCAAGGGAGGCCAATAAACAATGAATTGCAAGGTCTTTCAGAAGGTGGACCTGACCAATTCATCTAGTTTCAAAGAACTCAGATGTTCCTAGAAAGGTGAACTTAGCAGCATATATCCAAACTAAAAAGCAGAAGAGATATTTCCTCTGCTGTTAGTAAAGCTTGCCCAGTCTGCCACCCCCTCCTCCCATCTCTTCCCAGCCCCTCCTTCCAAGTCTTCTTGATTTAATTCCTTTTAGATAAGAAATTGTGTAGGTTAAAAATAAAAAACCCAGGTGAACTTCAATCTGTCTTTTAACTTTCATGAAAATGTTCTGGAGGAATACAGTTCCACAAAGCCTCCCATTTTCCTCTGGTGTGACCCACCTTCCTGAGTGGAGAAGGTCCCCTCCGGACAAGGAACGCAGTCATAGCAGCAAACTGGCTCTCCTTCTCGAGCCCTCTTGACAAATCCAGGACGACAATTTTCCACACATTTGGACTGAGACAGAGACTGAGCAGAAGAAAAGGAATGGCAAAGGAAAGGTGTTAGGACTCTCTGTCCATGGAAAATGGAGGTAGGAATGGATGGAGATAAGTAGCCTCAGTAACCTGAGGTAAGTATGAAATCTCTGACTATTTCTAAACAGATGCAGGAGGTAAAACAACTGGCAGATTCTTCCTTTAGTTCCTCCCTTTTGCTTTCAGAATTTAATATTACAATAAAGGACTTTTCCATTTAATAAAGTCTTGAGGGATGGAATTGGAAAAAGATTTAAGTATGGTGATATATTCATCTTAAAACTAAGAACAAAGTTTATTGTAAAAGATTGAAGAAACTTTTATTCTATTAGATTTTTTAATATGAAATTAAACTGTGATGAAGAAAGAAACCTCTGACCAGTAAGATCTTGAAAGGTTTCCATAAAACATGGCAAAGCCACTCCACTTAGGTCCCGTCTCTTGAAGAACTTCCATTAGATGACACCAACTGACATGGGAGGCCAACCACCCTGGAGACTCGAAGCTTTGCCCACTTGAAATGGGACCTCAGGCTTTGGAAAACAGAGAAAAGACAGCAAAATTTATCCCACCTTATTTTTTTTTTTATTGCAAAAGTTTTACAATTACATTTTCACCCCTTTTTCCCCCCCACCTCCCCCCCAACCTTCCCAACCTCCCTAACCCTCCCTAACCCTCCCCCCCCAGACTTCCCTATTATGTACTCATAACTAATAACACTGATATATAAGTTTGAACCCATCCCTCCCCCTGTGTAATTTTTCCTCTTTGTCTCTTTACATTAAAATATTTCTAATACATTATTTTCAAATAAAAGCTATTTGATACTTTCTAGTTTGGTATTTGTTCTGAACATATTCTATCCACCTTTTCCATTCCCATTCATAAGTCTCTTGTGGACAGTCTTTTAAATATGCTGAAATCTTCGCCATCTCTGCAAAACTGGCCATCTTCAGAATCCATTCCTCAATAGTGGGCAAAGCTTCATTCTTCCAGTATTTACCTATCAACAATCTTGCCGCTGTTATCATATACAATATCAATTTTGTTTCACCCAATGTAAAACCCTTAACTATACCCAATAAAAACAGTTGTGGAGAAAATTGAATTTTTTTCTTCAAAACATTCTGCATGACCCACCAAATTTTTATCCAAAAAGCCCTAACTTTCCTACAGGTCCACCAAACATGATAATACGTAGCATCTAAACATTCACATCTCCAACATTTTGGCTGAACATTAGGGTACATACATGACAACTTTTTAGGATCTAAATGCCATCTATAAAACATTTTATAAAAATTTTCTCTCAGGTTTTGCGACTGTGTAAATTTAACATTCTGAACCCAAATTTTTTCACAAGTTTCCAGCATCACTGGTTCTTCAAAATTCTGTGCCCACTTAATCATACAATCTTTAACTAATTCCGTTTCTGAGTCTCTTTCTAACAAAACATTATAAAGCCTTTTAATATGCATTGGACCTTTCTCTCTTGTATGTCTAACCAATTCTTCCTCATGCAACATAATACCAGTTTTTTGGTCCTCTTTCCATCTCAGTTGTAATTGATTATATTGTAACCAAGTTAAGTTAGACCCTTCGTCCAACAGTGTCTGTAATGTCTTCAGCTGCCATCTGCCCGCATCTGTGAAAAGAACCTCTTTATATAACCCCCCCCCCGAGTGACATTATATTTGTATTCCACAAAGTATGACCAAGATCCAGCCATAGCGGTATTTTATAATCCCATTTGAGTCGGTGCTTCTTCCAGACTCTCATCAAGGAGTCTCTAAGTATATGACTTTTAAATACTTTATCTACTTTGTCGTCGTAAAATAAATAAGCATGCCATCCAAATTCAAGATCAAAACTTTCTGCATTCAATATTCCAGTCTTTTTACTTCCAAACCAATCACTTGTTAAAGTTAAAGCTGCTGCATCATAATATAACTGTAGGTTTGGAAGTTTAAGACCTCTTCTTTCTGGAACATCTTGCATAATTTTCAATTTCACTCTCGGCTTCTTCTCGTTCCAGACAAACTTATTCACACCAGACTGCCAAACTTTCAGTTGTTTATCACTTTTAAGCACCGGAATCATTTGAAACAAAAACAGAAATCTTGGCAAAATGTTCATCTTAACTGCTGCTATTCTTCCAAGTAAAGACAGTTGCAGCTTTTTCCAAGTCTCCATGTCTTTCTGAACCTCTCGCCACAACACCTCATAATTATTTTGAAACAATTTCATATTTGATTCTGCAACCTGAACTCCAAGATATTTTACCTTAGGTACAATTTCAAAACCTGCCCTCCTTTCAAGCTCATGTTTGCGATCTTGTGTCATATTTTTAACTATCATTTTAGTCTTTTTTGAATTCAGTCTAAAACCTGAAACTCTACCATAGTCTTGTATAATGTCCTTCATCAGGATTGTTGATTCCATTGGTTGTGATAGGGTAACAACCAGATCATCTGCAAATGCCTTTATTCTATAATCCTCTTGCCTTATCATTATGCCTTTCAAAATTTTAGAGTCCCGTATTGTATTTAGCAAGACTTCCAATGTTAAAATAAATAAAAGTGGGGACAACGGACATCCCTGTCTTGTTCCTTTTTCAATTTTAAACTCTGTCGTCAGACTTCCATTAATAATGATCTGTGCCTTTTGCTCTTGATAAATTGCTGAAATCGCCTGTATAAATTGGTCCCCAAAGTCCATCTTTTTTAAAGTCTTTAGTAGAAAATTCCAATCCACTCTGTCAAAGGCCTTCTCTGCATCCAAAAAAACCAGCACTGCAGGAGTCTGTTTATTCCTATCAAGATATTCCAATAAATCTATTACTTGCCTTACATTGTCCTTCATGTATCTGCCCTCAATAAATCCCGCTTGATCCTCATGAATCACCTTTTGAATTACTGGCATCAACCTGTTGGCTAATACTTTCGCATAGATTTTATAGTCTGTATTCAAAAGAGATATTGGTCTATAATTCTCTGGTTTTTTAGGACCAACTTGTTCTTTTGGTATCAAAGATATATAAGCAGTTGTCCATGATGGGGGTATTTTACCCCCTTGTTGAATATTGCAAAATAAATCTCTAAGTTGTCCCACCATTTCAGCTTGTAAAGTTTTGTAATACACTGCGGTCAAACCATCCGTGCCAGGAGCTTTGGCTGTTTTTAACTGTTTAATTGCTACTATTATCTCCTCCTCTGTTATAGGATGATTCATTCTTTCCTTTTGTTGATCAGTAATTTTTGTAACTCTCTTATCATTTAAATATTTTTCTATAAGTCCATTCTGCACCTCCTCTTTGGCATATAGTTTGGTATAATAGTCCGCAAAAGCTTCTTTAATTAATTTTTGTTGAGAAATTTCTTTCCCTCCAATATCAATACTATCAATAGTCCGTATACTTTGTTTTTTCCTCAATGTGTAAGCTAACCATCTGCCCGGTTTGTTAGCGTTGCAAAATGTATTATGCTTCGCATATTGTAAATTTGTTGCAACTTGTTCCGCCATAAGCATTTGAAATTGGTCTTTCAAAAGAGCCTTGGTACTACAGGGGTTTAAGGCACCCTGTTATTAAGCTTATTAAGACCAGCTGCCTGCAATTACTGCAGGGTTCGAATCTCGCCAAGGCTCAAGGTTGACTCAGCCTTCCATCCTTTCTAAGGTAGGTGAAATGAGGACCCAGTTTGTGGGGGCAATAAGCTGACTTTGTATAAATATACAAAAGGATGAAGGCTATTGCTGAGCACATTGTAAGCCGCCCTGAGTCTCCGGAGAAGGGCGGCATATAAATCAAATTAAAAAAAAAAAAAAAGTTTTATAGCACTTCGTATTCTTTCATCTGTTGGGTTTTTAATAAGTAACTGTTCTTTATTCTTTATTTCCGTTTCCAATTCAGATCTTTTCTTTTGTCGGAACAGTCTATGTTTAGAGTTCATGTAGATAAGTACCCCTCTCATATAAGCTTTACTTGCATCCCAAACAATTTCAATTGGGGTACCTTTATTCAAATTTATTTCAAAAAATTCTTTCAAATGCTTTTTAAGTTCTATTGTATTTTTTTCATATCTAAACAAGTTCTCATTTAATCTCCAAGAACGTCTCTCAACCTTATCCATCTCAATTTCTATCCATACAGGGCTATGGTCAGTCAAAGTTCTTGGAAAAATCTTTGTTCTTTTTGTCTTAACAAGTAAATCATTTGACAACAGGATAAAATCAATCCTAGAAAAGGATCTATGTCTATCAGAAAAGAAAGTGTAATCCAATTCTTTTGGGTTATGTATTCTCCAGACATCTTTTAATTCCATATCTTCTTTCATATCAAAAAAAGTCTGTGGTAGTCTAATTCTAGACTTTGCCAAACTCTTTTTATCTAGTTTAGAATCAATTACTCCGTTCCAGTCTCCCATAATTAAAATAGATCTATAGTCCCATTGCAATATTTTAGTATGTAACATCTTATAAAAATAGTCCTGTTGTTGATTGGGAGCATAAATTCCAATCAAAAGAATTTGGCCATTTGCTGTAAACAATTTAATTGCTACAAACCTACCATCTTGATCTGCTTCTATAACTTTAGCTGTTAACTTTTTATTTACATAAATAACCACACCATTCTTTTTCTGCGAAGTTGAAGATATAAAATGTGTTCCTAGTTTTGAGTTTATCAAATATTTTTGATCTTGAGTTGTAATGTGCGTTTCTTGTAGACATATTATATCATTATTAAATTGTTTCAAATATGTAAATAGTTTCTTCCTTTTCTGTGCTGAGTTCAACCCATTGACGTTCCAAGATAAACACTTAAAGGTCATCAGCCTCTTTCTGGAGCACAGAGCAAAATGCTTGAAGATCATCCGAAAGCTTCGATCTCGCTCCTCCCATCGCTCCACTCTCTTGTACAGTACTCTTAACTGCCTTCTTGTCTTGTCTTTCCTGTTGTTGTTGTTGCTTTTGTTTAAGTAGTTTAGATTGAGCTCTAGTTATACGTTGATCTTTAACTTCAGTCAACTGGATCAAATCCAAAATTGGAGAAGAATCAAACAGGGGCTCACTCAGAAAACCTCCTTCTGCACCTTGCACTACTTCTAATTCCTGCTTAGACTGTTCTTGCAATTGCCTCTCTTCACTCTCTTTAATCTCCAAAACTGTGGATGTACGTGGAGATGGTGTTCTTTCCTTAAGAATAGTAGTGTAAAAGTGTTGTGCCTTCTCCACGGTATTCAACCGATATCCTTCTCCCTTATATCTAAAAATTATCCCAGCAGGAGCGTCCCACCGGAAGGGTATCTGTAAATTTCTCAATTCCTTAACAAGAAAACCAAATTCTTTTCTGGCTTTCAACATTTTAGGAGGTAGTTCTTTAAAGATTTCAAGTCGTGAACCCCCCACTTGTACAGAAGTATGAAAAGATTTTTGCAGGATATTATTTCTAATTCCTCTATCTGTAAAATATATGACCACATCTCTAGGCAGTTGTCTTTGTCTGGCCACCCAAGAGTTCACTCTATAACTTTTATCTATTTTGTGAAATACCACATCAGGATTAACTTGTAAAATCTTGGCCAAGGCTTCAGAACAAACTTGTCTCAAATCCTGTCTCTCCCCCTCTCGAATTCCCCGAAGCCGTATGGCGAATTCCATCGCCCGGAATTGTATCATAACAATCTCATCTTCAATTCTCTGCATTTTATTGTCAACTTCATCAATTTTGTAATCATTGTCTTTCATCTTGACATTAACTTCTGATTTAAATTCTTCAACTTTAAAATCAACTTTCCCAATAAATTCTGCCAGGCCAGACACCACTTCTGAAATTTTTTTGGTCACCTTATTTTGATTCTGTTTCACCATATCTTTAACTTCATTAATTTCCTGCATAAATTCCTGATGTGATTTTTGAAGTTTATCATCTATCTCCTGTTGACATTTTAAAAATTTATCATCCAGAGTTTTAGAAATAAATTGTTTTAAATCTCCCACATCAAATTCTTTTTTCTGGGTCTGTAACTGCTGTGCAGAGGGAGGCTGCGTTTCTTGTTTATGTGTGGGGGACCCCCCCCCCTGCTGCCTTCCCTTCCTGCTTCTTTGAAGCCATCTTGCCACGTAGTCTGGATTTTCTAAAAGGGGAAGTTCCTTTTCCTTTCCCTCCTGCACAAAGACTTCTAAAAAAGTCCCCCAGATTTAATCAGTTAAAAGCTAAAGTAAAACAAAGTCCAGTATTAAAAAGGGAGAAATTTTCCACTTGCTTCTCTTCTCTTATAGCAAACAAAGTAACTTTGCAACAACTTGGAAACTTGTAACACAAAATAACTTCACCAATCCACATTCATTGGCTCGTTAACTTTGAGGCTAAGCGCCATGTTTTTTTTTTTCTTCAAAGCACTTTCACTCACTCAAATTTGTCTCGGTTTGAAAAGTCAACAAAGCGCTAATACTTGCGTTTCCAAGTTTCAGGGTTCAGATAGGTTCGCTGTTTGTTAAAGCTGATTCTTTTCAAATTACGTTTCCTGCGGCCGGCTTGTTTTGCGAAGGCAAAATCGTCCCACGTCGCCCGGAGTTTCCGCGGGGTGGAAGGGAGCCACACCCGTTCTCTCCCCAGAAACGATTCCCTGGGGGACAACGGGGGCTCAACCTGTGCCCTGCGGTCTCTACTTCTTCAATCCTCAGGATTTTGAAGCTTTCAAGCCGCTTCTAAGTAACGAAGCGGCTCTACGGGCGACGGGGCTGGCGGAGCTCCGAAAGGCACCGCCGTCGCCGAAGGCAGAGAAACCGGAAGTCATTATCCCACCTTATTGAGCAACTTTAGCCGTGAAAGAGCATCTTGGTTGATAGTAAGTCTCTGTCTCTCAAAATACGCCAGAGTCTCTTTCCTGACATCCTCCTTGGGGAGAACCAAGAAGATTTTAATGCCCAGATCTGCTGTTATCTCTCCATTTTGGTCCAAGTACAGTTTTCTGTCAGAAATATTCCAAAATTCATTCTTCTCCAGAAAGGGATGAAACTAGAATGGGAACATCCAGGAATTTGTAAAACAGAGAACGTTGTTTCTTATTGAATCAATCATGTTGCATTTTTGTAAAAGTTCTAATATTTTTTCTTTTTGAGATAATTTGAATCCTCCTTTGGTCTTATCAATTTGAATGCCCAGATATTTATTTACTTTCCCCAAGGTTTTCAACGTAAAATGTTTCCCCAATTTTTCAGCGAATTCATCACATCCATGTTTGTGTTGCCCAAAATATAAAATGTCATCAACATAGATGAGTACATATTCTGTTGAATTTTCCCCTTTTTTGATAAAGAAGCATAAATCTGCGGACGTGGCTGAAAAACCCATTTCTCTAAGTATCTTTGCCAAACACTCATACCATCTTTTTCCGGATTGTTTTAATCCGTATAAACTCTTATTTAATAATCAAATTTCTCCTTTCTGTATATTATTTCCGGGGGGTGCTCTCACATATATTTCTTTGTCAAGGTCAGCATGTAAATAAGCAGTTTGTACATCAAACTGGTAAACTTCTAAATTCAGAATGGATGCTATTGTTAGTGCGCTTTTGACACTCTCTGACCTCACTGTGGGAGAGTACGTATCTACATAATCATCTGGGAACCGTTGCGCGAACCCTTGAGCCACTAGTCTAGCTTTGTATAAAAATTCATTATTTTCTAGTTCCTTAATTCTGAATATCCATTTAGTTCCAATGGGAGTCTTACCTGCAGGTGGTTTTGCGTATGTATATACATTTAATTCCTTTAAGCTATCCATCTCCCTTTTCATTGCTTGTTCCCACTTGATCTTCTCCTCTTGTGGTAATTTTAGTATTTCCTCATATGTACTGGGTGTTTATTGTATGCATTGATAGATAGTATGTAGTCTTCTAATCTTTTTGGTACTGTGTTTCTGTTGGATCTGATGGGTCTATTGGGAGGTGCCTCAGTATCATGCATATATCTTGCTTCTTTCTTAGTTAGTGTATCTACTTGTATGATGGGGTGATTCCTTTTCCATTCTCTAGTTGTTATCTCTTGGTGTCTGGGTTTGTTAATTTTTTGTGTTTTGAATTCAGTCACATATGGTATGTGTTTTTTATGTGTGTCTATTGTGTTTTCAACTTCAGGGCATAATTCATTTAGATGTATTTTGGACCAATATGCATGGTCGTGGAATACAGCCATTCCAGATATTATGAATTTATTATTTTTGTCTATAAATCGGTACCCTTTGGTCCCTGATTCATATCCCATGAATTTTAATCTTTTTGACACTTTTTCTCCTTTGCGTCTTAATTGTTTTGGAACATAGACATCAGCAGTGACACCGAATATATGTAGATGACCAATTTTAGGTTTCCTGCCATACATGATTTCGTAAGGTGTTTTGCCAATTACGCTAGACTATAATCTATTTATGATGTAATTTGAATATGTAAGTGCTTCGGCCCAAAAATTTTTTTCTAGTCCTGCATCATCTAACACACATCTAACCATGATTTGTAATAAACCATTTTTGCATTTCGCGACTCCATTCTGGAATGCGGAAAAAGGTGAAGATTTGAAATGGAGTATTCCCTGCATTCTTAGCCAATTGGAAAATTCTTTTGACAAAAATTCTGATCCCCTATCTGTCATTATTTGCTTGATTTTTATATTATGTTGGGTCTCTACTCTTTTGTGGAATTCTTTAATTTTTTTAAACACTTCGTTTTTCTGATTGAGTGTGTATACGAAGCCATATCTGCTGAAGTCATCTACTATGGTCAGGAAATATCTCTTTCTATACTTAATTGATGGCTTCATGGGACCAACTAAGTCCATATGTACCAGTTGGAAGATTGAATGTGTGATCCGTGTGGCCTTTCTTGGCCTAGGTTTGTTTTTGAGTTTTGAAGATTTGCACACAGAACATTCTAAATAATTTTTACAATTTTTTACTTTCATATCATCAGAACATTCTAACATTTTTTGAATAACAGGGAAACTGGCATGTCCCAGCTTCCTATGGAATAAATGTGCGCATTCATCATGCATTGGCTTACCATTGGATATTTTCTCAATAGAAACATTATCATCAGTGTGGTCATTTTTCATGTCATACTCAGTACCTTCATGAATACTTGTCTTATATTTTTTGTTTCCTAACAGTATGTTTGTGTGTGCTGCTTCGTCATCTTTTGGGTGAAAGTATGTCAATCCCTCTTTGGTAACAATATTTCCTATATTCCTTTTGTTTTTAGTCATATACACTTTTCCATTCTTGAATGTAATTTCTATCTCCTTTTCTTCACTTAATTTAAGGGTAGCTAATATGTTATGTGGGATTTCAGGAATAAACAATACCCCCTCTATTTTCCCTATGCCTTTGATGTGTGTGTTGCCTATCCCTTTCACTAAGACTTTGTCTTGATTAGCCACCTTAACATGGTAATTCTTTTCCATGAAATCATTGAGAAGTTCCTTATTATTGGTAGTATGGTTAGTGGCTCCAGAGTCAATGAGCCATGTGTTACTTGATTCTGTTTGTGTGGGTTTGTTATCCCCTAGTCCATATAATGATCCATGTCTATCCTCCTTATAATTGTCTCTGTAACGTTTTCTATCTTTTGTGATGGGTGAGTCTCTACATTTATATCTGTAATCTGGTGAATGTCTGTCTGAGAAGTTAACTCTTCTATCTGACCTCTCCCTGCGATATGATTGGTCCCTATTTCTTGTATGTTTTGGACAGTCTCTCATATAATGGTTCTTTGAACCGCAATATCTGACACTCAAGTGCATATCTACCTCTGCTTTGGAACTCTACCTTCTTTGTAGTCCTACTTTCCCTGTGGTTCATGGAACGTTCCCTTCTCAGATTATCCTCTGAGATGAGTTTGTTTGTAAGTGTTTCCAATGATAGGTTCTCCAAACTGAGACTGTCTAACAGGGTTATGTAGTTATCCCAAGTAGAATCTAATGAGTTGATTATTATACTCTTTAAGCTCCCCTCTGAAATATTTTCCCCTCTTTGACTAAGCTCAGCTCTTGTGGCAATTAAATTTAAAATATGTTCACTCACGGGTGTTCCACTTTTTAGCCTGGCAGAGTGAAACTCCCTAGAAATCCTGGTTGTTGTGGCAACACTCTTACTGTGAAACAAGTTAAACAATTTTTGAAATATTTCAGAAACAGTTAAGTTGTGTTCAATGCTAGGGTAAATGCTAGGTGATATAGTGGCAATGAGAATATAATAAGCCTTATGATGTAAACAGTCCAGTTCAAAAGTCCAGGGTTTGCTGGGAGGATCATTAATAAAAAATAACATGTTTTCTCTTAAATATATGACTTGGAGCTGTTGACTCCATTCCAATAAGTTTGATCCATCTAGTTTTAATTTTATAAAGTCTGCTGGTAAAGCCCCTGGGTTGTGTGAAGAATTACTTACAGTCTGTCGCTGTCTATGGTTTAGGTCTTTAGCGAACTCACAATATGGTGTTGGAATGCTAGAGGTATATCTGTACCGACTTGTGTCTATGCTTTCTTCATTTTTTTCTTGTAGAGATGTTCTGCGCATTCTCGGAGCTCATTTTTCTCCAGCAGTCACCGAGGAAGGATCCTGTGCTCGCGGCTCTCGGGAGAAGGCCCCATTCATCAGGATGTTCTTCTGCCTCGACTCTGGGAGGCCTCAGGTAGTCGATGATCGCCTGGGAGGTCATTCGAGTCGCCGGGGCATTCCTGCTGCTCTGCTGGTCAGCGAAGTCATCGCAGAGGGTCCGGCGGCTCTGTTCCTCTGCGCGGCTGCAGAACTGGGCCTGGTCTGGATCATCAACATCGGGATACATTGACTGCTCAGCGTGATGTCTTCTGATCGGTGAGCATGATCTTTTATTTCTGGGTTCTTGAGTGGTTCACGAGTGCGCCTGGCAGCTGGTTTCGGTGGGTGGCGGCTTTTAAGTCTTTTTGCGTGTGGCAGCTTCTTCTTTTATGTAGTTTAATTCAGTTTGTTGTTTGTCATAGGTAGGTTTAGAGGGTTTTCTCTGATCATCTGGCTGTGGGTCTGGTAATTTTAGTTTTTTTCCAAATGCCGCGGTTAATACTCGCATGGCATTATTTATTTCTAGCGTGAAAGGCGGGCTAGATGAATCATCCTTTAATAGTTTATCGTTTGTTTCTGTTGTTTGGTAGGTGTTTTTTTCGTAGGCCCCGCTTCCCACCTTGGGATTCTAATTTTGAAATCCCATTGGCTGCTGGTCGGCCATCTTTAATGAGTTTGTCATGCAAGATGGCCTCCATGAAAAAGGCGCGAAATTGTCGCCGGCTTCATCGTCAGTTATACAGTTAGTATTTGGTTTTCCTACCTGGCTTTCTTCATCTCGGCTGGATTCATCTTCCTCCTCATCTGTCGCTGCTCCGTGATTTTCTATGAGATTGTGGAGTTTTGCTAACAGATTTGGATCATTCGGGATTTCTTCTATCAGTTTAATTATTTTCTTTTTCATGTCATCCTCTTTTTTGATGATTGAGGGAGTATCTTCATTTTTGGTTTGTTGTTCCATGATGTCTGGCAGTATCTCAGTATTGGAAAATCTCTCGTCTTTCTCCGCCTTTTCTTTCAATGTGGTTTCTGTAGGAGTTAGTTGAGCTGCTATTCTTTTTTTGAGTGATCTGGTGATAGGTCTTCTTTTACCTTCATCCAGCTTTGGAGTTTCTTGCATCTTTGGATTGGTTGGGCCTTCAAACCATCCTCTGCTACCAATCTGTTGCTATTATTTCTTTTATATAGGCTCAATAATCAGGATGCAAGTCATGAGAGTTTAAACAGTATTTATTTCTTGGTTTCTATCACAGGAGAACATCAGGCAAGCTAAGCTCGCAGTCCAGAACATCAGTATATATACACAGAAGGAGGAGTCAAAGGTAAGGAGGAGTCAGTGGGAGGGACAATTGATATGTCAAGGATTAACCCCTACATATATATATAAATTCATAATTTTCTGTTTATTGAGTCAAATGCTGCACTAACATCTAGAAAGCAGCAAACCTTGTTTTACCTCACTGATATAGATGAGATATTTCAAGACAAACTTGTTGCCAATATTAGATTATTAATGTATGCATTATTTCTTACAAAATCTATATAGCATTTAACTCTACCTAAAATTTTCTGCAACGAATGCATTTTTCTCAAGTTTGACTTAGAGGATCATGGCATAAATTTTAGCCACAATATCTGCTAGTCTATTTGGCCTATAATTGCTAAAGTCCTTTTTATTCCACTTTTCAGATGAATAAAATGCTACTATTGCCAACTTCAATCTGAGTGCATATGGCAGGCATTATTTATGTGTGAAAATGAAGATGCCAATAGAGGCCCCAAGAACCAGGGATATTTTTTGATCAGTTAAATAGTTGGTAGAAAGTCTTCTCCAGGGAATGTATTGCTTGAATTTCAGGCCTTTTATGATTAATCTCAACATGAAGATAATGGGGTAAAATATTGACATTTTTGCTAACTTGGAGAAAAGCAGCTCTTGAATTTCATGGAGAAGACATGATTGCATCTATTGCTCACCCACCACCACCCACCCCTCACTTTACCAGAAGGAGAAACACACACACAAACCTGTGAGACTTTGTAGGTGGCTCCTAATGTTGACATCTGGATGGAGATGCCCCTTCTAGCTCCATCAAGAAGAGCCAGGAGGTTCTCCTTCCTTCCACAGCTGTAGTTGGGGACATTGGCTTCTCCAGTGGAGAGCATGTCCAGCAAGGCATCTGAAGTGTGGAAAGTGCTCAAATAATTGTTATGGATGTTGTAGCCAAGTGTGAGATTGTGCAAGAGATGGGAATTCTTGTTGACCAGTTGAATGTTGAAAATTAATATTAAGCAATAAGAAAATTCATTAAAAGTCCTATTGAAAAAAAAGTTATTATAATCAACAGCCACAACAAATACTTTTGTTATATGTAATATATATAATCTTCCACAAGTTTACTGAGCCTTAAACCAGCATTGATCCAAAAGCAAAGATCAGTTACACAAATATGGGAATGGGCTGAGGTACGGCAACTACAACTGATTCCACCACTAATTTAAATAAAATTCATTATTCAAGTGACAAATTAAGGATTGAACAGAGAGATGAAAGTAATCTGCAGGCCTTTCACCTTTTTTTCAGACCCCTTTTTGAGTCTCTTTCACAAAATCAGACCAAAGAGAGAAGCCATGGAAATCAAAATTATTCAGGAAATTAGACATATTCCCCAATATAGGAATAAATGAAAAATAAAAAACAGAAAAGAAGGAGAGTGTTAGAATGGAGGGACAGCAACTCCATCACCCTGAATGACTTACGGATCATGGAAAACAAACTGAAGAGAAGGAGCCACGTTGAAAAGCAACTTTGTACGCAATATTTTATTTCCACTGGTGACTATACTGATCAGATGGTCTCCTGGTCTGTAAAAGCTCCGTGGTTTTCCATCCTGGTTCTCCAAACTCAGCGGGCATTTCATTCCCAGCTTCCCAGAGACTGGATGGGACAAAAGCAGCATCAGAGGCAGAAGCTGGAGGTCCATAATTCATGGGGTAAATCGATGAATCCCTTTCCTGTTTCTAAAGAAGAATTGGAAGAATTCAAAGGAGTCTCACAAGATGGAATATGATCTAGTTGCTTTCCTGATTCAAACACAGAGAAACACTCAGCTTCACCTGAAAAGGAGAGAGACGTAGATTCAAGAGCACAGACTCTGCCTGTCCCAAAACTCCATATTTCTCTGCCCAAAGTCTCCCCTGGAGGATTCGGCCCAACAGCAGAGCTGAAACTTTTACCATAATTCTCCCTCTCAGGAGGGATCCCTGGATAATTCAAGTAGTTCTTGGACTTGGAGATTGTTGGGAAATTCTCTGGAGGGAAATGAAAGGGAAATAATCCTCATGTGATTCATAATAACAGGGGCAGAGATGGAATTAAATCAGTCATCTAGAATTGAGAGTTTTGGGAGCTCCATGCACGGATATATGGCACCTGTGGCTGAAATAACAAATAAATCTGATATTTGTTTGCCTAGTGATGAAAGAGAAAACTCCAGGGGCCAGTTAATTCCGGAGCCTGCCATAGATCTGAAATAGCTGCCAGCTGAGTTGGAACCAAAATTTACTTTATTTTGAAAGCTAATGCTCAAGGGCATCGCACAAAAGGGCTGATGCAATAGTGTGGCCAGACTCCAAGAACAAAATCAACTTTAATGAAAAACTAGTTTTTCGAACTTTGCAGTTTAAAAAATCAGAGAGAGAGAGAGGGAGGGAGGGAGGGAGGGAGGGAGGGAGAGAGAGAGAAGTTAGAAAAAAATAGTGAAAAGAGATGGAGAAATCAAGGCTGCCTCTCACCTCATGTGGGGAGGGGAGGGAGGGAGGGAAGGGGAGCTCAGGACCCTCGTGTTGCAGATGGAAAGCTGATCTTCAAAATCCAACTTCCATCTTCAGAGACCTGGGAATGCAGTTAAGTTCGAGGACTGGTCAAAAGTGTGAGGACCAGTCAAAAATAACTTTTTCAGCCCTCTGAGTAGTCCATATGCACAAAAGGACTACCCAGAGGGCTGAAAAAAGTGATTTCTGACAGGTCCTCGCACTTTTGACCGGTCTTCGCACTTATGACTGGTCATCATTTATGCCCATTGTAGCATTCTTAACAACCGTGTCACTCATTTCACAACTGCTTCTCTTCACCATAGTGACAAGATAGGGCAAAAATGTAAAATGTGAGGACAGTCGTAAGTTCGAGGACTGGTCAAAAGTGCGAGGACCAGTCAGAAATAATTTTTTCAGCCCTCTGAGTAGTCCATATGCATAAAAGGATACAGCAATAGAGAGGGATGAAGGAAGGGAAGGGAAATTAGAGTAGGAGTGAGGGTAAGAGAGGGAGGAAGAGAGGAGGAGAAGGAGAAAGGAAGAGGAAGTAGGGAGGAGAAGAAGAGGGGGAGGAAGAGAAAGTAAGAAGGAAAGAAAAGAGAGAGGTGGTAGGTTTGAGGAGAAAGATTGCTATACAATAAAAAAGATGAAAGGGAAGAAAGGCAACCCCAAACAAATAGAAAGATATTAAGATAAGGAATGAATTGTTAAACTTTAAAGAATAAAAGAGAACAAATATGAATAAATAGCAATAATTAGAAACACACATACAAACATACAATATATTTTCTTTGAACAGAATATTTGGCCGGTTCACAAATTTAAACAGTGTTTAGTCATTTCAATTAAATTTACAATTTCTATATTTCCTTTTTGCCATATTTATTCCTCATCTATTTTTTAAAAAAACAATATTACCCTTCATCCTCATCTCTAATCTTAATCAAATTCAATTTTTCCCTTCTATTCTATATTATACCCCTTCCCATTGTCATCTATTTTTATATCCATCCTCACATTGGTTAATTATGTAATTATGTAATACAGTTGTTTAATACAAATTCAACATTTTAATATAAATCAATTAGTTATATAACTATCTTTTTTGTATATTAATCAATATGAACATGAATATTCCAATTATTTCCATGCAATCCAATTTCTTACAAATTAATTATATTTACCAATAATAATAAACCAAATAATTTCCCCCATATATTCCTTCAAACCACAACTTAACCATTTCTGCTTTCAACACAATATACAATTAATAGTATCTCAATTATTACAATTCCCTAGTTAAATAGAGCATTTTTTCTTTTGTGTTTTAAAATCTTGAACCTCCTCTTTTGCCCTAAATTTCCCATTGTTTGCAGTTTTGCACCTACCTTTTTTGGTCAGGAAAAAGAAAAAGAAAAAGAAATCTCTCTCTGCCTCATTTTGTCATGTTGCAGCAAAGACCCTCTTTACTTTCAGTTTCACTTTTTCAGCATAGCTAGGGGAAAAAAAATCTGCTCCAGCAATTTACCTCTTTGCAGCTTGCTAGCAACAGAGCCCTCTGCAAAACAGCTGAGATCAAATCAGCTGAGAGTCGGGAGGCTGATCAAATCAATTTATGGTAATTAACCTATGCTGAAGCTGAAAGGGGCTGTTTTTTCTATTTTTGCAGGCACCAGTCTACTCATTTGTTTTCTTTTAACACTGATCAGCTGTAGGGCGGCCCTTTTTAAGCCCTGCGGCAAGAATTTAAACAGTTTTTTTCCCTCTAGCCATCAGCTAGGACTCAGCAATAGATTGGGGGTGGGCGCGGTAAGCGAACGGGGACCAGCGATCCAACAGAGGCAGAGGGTGAGGGTAAGTGAAAACTGTATATTCCCGTCCCGTTCTCCCACCATTCCCTAGCTTGTCCTGCATTCTTTCCAAAAATTGGGACTTTTTTAAAACGCTGCGGGACGCGGGACAAATTGCTAAAAATCAGGACTGTCCTGCCAAAAGCGGGATGTCTGGTCACCATAGTCATGATGAAGGGGTTGGGAATAGAAGCAGCCACTAAAGAGGCAGGATTTTTGTCTTCCCTGAGAACTGGAGGGTTTGAATGCGAAATCTGCTTTCTTTTAGGAAATCCTGCTCAGATGAAGCCCAGAATCAGAAGGAGAGACAAGATGGAGAAAATAAAGCAACGTTTAAAAGATATATTTAAAAACGAAAGAAAAATTAAAACTTTGAGAGAACAAGAATAGAAAACAGAAACTAAAAACAGATTTAAAAAAAGATCAAAGTCTGTAGGAAAAAGAATGATCGTACAGAGTCCCTTATATTATGGCTACAGTGTATCTCTGAGCTGTAACTTAAAAAAACATGGAAACCAAATATCTTTTCCAGTAGGTGGCAGTATTAAACACTCTCCTAACTTCCCTATTTTAAATATTTTATTATTTTAAAGTCTAGGTCTTTTCTGTTTAAAATTAATACAGAATTACAAAGGGAGAAAAAGGAAAAGGAAAGAAAAAGAAAAAAAAGAAAAAAGTGTCCGTCTAAGCAGTCAAACCAATCTCTTCAATTGTTTTCTTTTAAAAAGGCAGAGTTTAAAAAATTAGCAATGCTAATCTTCTCACTTCTCAGTCCAGTCCAGTCTATAGTGAAAGTGAAACAATTAAGTCTTTCAAATTAGATAATTGGGTGTTAAAAGAAAAACTTTTCCCAGATCATTCCGCCGCTTCTCCTCTCTTACTCTCTATCTCCAACTTCAAAAATCTTTTTCCTTTAGGGTGTTCTTTGTATCATTTGAAGAAGTAAAGATTCTCTCACCGAGCTGATTCGCTGTCATTCCTTTCTCTCTTCCTGAAACTGCCCCAGCCTTGGCAGCCTCAGGGACTGCTGCTCCGATGCCAGAAAAAGAACCAGGGACTTTGCGATGTCCCCTGGGATCCACAGGATGTGCTCTCCACTACTACAGTCAAAACTAGACTGTGGGGTCCGAGATGGACCGTCCAGCCAGTGGAGTCATCGGCAGGAATTCTGGAGCCCCAGAAATTCCCGTCCATCTCGCAGCGGCATCAGCTTCCGGCCCCCCAAATATCCTGATAAACCTTAATCTATTTCTTATTGTCATGCTTTTAATTCTGTAATTATCTGTTTTCTGTCATTTTGGTTTTCTTATAGGAATAATATCTCTTCTGCAGGAGGGCCGAATGTCAGCCTCCGCTTTTTCATTGCTTGCTCAGCTGCCATGAAAGGGGGGGAGGGGTTAGCTATTGGAATTCTTGGGGAGGGGGCTGGTGGAGAAGAAGAGAGAAACTTTGCTTCAGCATTTCTTTGAAGCTGATAACAGCTCAAAGTCAACTGCCGTGGCATAGCAGGAGGATGGCACCACCAGACGTTGCACCCACTTGACCCCTGGGGAATTGTGGATTGGATGATTTATGCTGGACAGTGGGGGGAAGGCTTTGGGGGTGCTTTCTATATGTAATTTTTGTGCCTTTTGCTTCAGACCTTTCTTTTCTTTGGCTGCATTCAGTTCATACTCAGTAAAAGTACCTTTCTCTATGAAAATGGAGTTGGGGCATGTCTGACACCTGCATGGCTTCTCCCGCACAGGAGCCTCTCCTGGAAAGACACAGAGCCCAAGCCAGGCTGGAGAAACCCCGGGGGCTGCGTCCCCCCAACATTCAACCCTGGGACCCATAAACCAGGTTAGTTTCTTCCCAGGAAGGTCCCAGATCCCCTCCTCCTTCCTGGCCATCCTGGGCTTTCTCCGTGGGTCTGGGCTTTGCTTTCCCCCCTGAGTGCCCCATGCGTGGAAAGAGGTGGCTGAGCAACATGGGATATGGTCTCCCCCCTTCCCAGGTCTCAGAAGATAGAAGTTGGATTTTGCAGATCAGCTTTCCATCTGCAACACGAGGGTCCTGAGCTCCCCTTCCCTCCTTTCTTCCCTCCCTCCCTCCCCTCCCCACATGGAGACAGAGGCAGCCTTAATTTCTCCATCTCTTTTCACTTGACTTTCTCTAACTTCTCTCCCTCTCTCCCCACCCCTTTCCCTCTCCCTCTCCCTGTGATTTTTTTTAACTCTGCAAAGTTCTAAAAACTAGTTTTTCACTAAAGTTGATTTTGTTCTTAGAGACTGGCTGCACTATTGCATCAGCCCTTTTGTGTGATGCCCTTGAGCATTAGCTTTCAAAATAAAGTAAATTTTGGTTCCAACTCAGCTGGCAGCTATTTCAGATCTATGGCAGGCTCCGGAATTAACTGGCCCCTGGAGTTTTCTCTTTCATCACTAGGCAAACAAATATCAGATTTATTTGTTATTTCAGCCACAGGTGCCATATATCCGTGCATGGAGCTCCCAAAACTCTCAATTCTAGATGATCCTTAGGTTCTTCTATTTTTTCAAATACATCCAAAACTTGAGCAGTGCTCATAAATTGTATTAAATCATCTTGAATAATCAAAGCCCCCCCCCCCTTGAGCCTGTGCCAGCATTCCTTCTTTCTCCCCCTTTCTTGCCACCTCTGCTTCCTTCCTCCTTCTAGCTTCTGGAGATTTTTTTTTTTTAATTGAAAAGTTTTATAAGAAATACAAACATTTCCCCCACCACCCCCCTTTCCCCCCTCCCTAGACTTCCCAGAACAGGCACAGGGTATAGCATTCACAAACATAAAGCTAAAATATGCTAACAAATTATTGCATTCATATTCTCCCTAAATCTTTAACTCCTTATAGCTCAAAAATATAAACATAAACTACTTAAAAATATTTCATTCATAAGCTATATGAATCTTCTTGTTCGGATACTTTTTTTGCATATAGTCAATCCATCTTCTCCATTCTGATATGTATCTTTCATTTGAATGATCTTTAAGATATGATGAAATTTTTGCCATTTCAGCCAGATGCACAACTTTTAATGTCCATTCCTCAATAGTAGGTGGATCTTCCTTCTTCCAGTACTGTGCCACCCTAACCTGGCAGCTGTTATTAAATTCAAAACCAACTTAGTCTCTATTACAGTACAATCCGTGACTATTCCCAACAAAAAAAACTGTGGTGTAATTTTAATTTTTTTCCTTAAAATATTTTGAATAATCCACCATATTTTAATCCAAAAAGCCTTAATTTTTTTACATGTCCACCATATATGAAAATATGTAGCATCTTCACACTCACATCGCCAACACTTGGGTTGTAAATTTGGATACATGCAGGCTAGTTTTTTTGGGTCTAAATGCCATCTATAAAACATTTTGTAAAAGTTATCTCTTAAATTTTGAGCTTGTGTGAATCTTACATTTCTAACCCATATCTTTTCCCATGTATCCAACATTATTGGTTCACCTATGTTTTGTGCCCATTTTATCATACAATCCTTGACTAGCTCTGTTTCCGAATCTATTTCCACTAATACATTATACAACCTTTTAATATGCATTTGACCTTTATCTCTTGTTTGCTTTATCCAATTCTCATCCTGCTGCAAAATACCAGTTTTTTGATCCTCTCTCCATCTGGCCTGCAGCTGACCATACTGAAACCAAGTCTTAATAATTCCTTCTTCTCTTAATTGCTCCATAGATTTTAATTGTAATCTAACTCCGATTACAACTAGCTTCTGGAGATTGTGGGCATCCAGCCTTTAATACATTGACATAAAAATCTCTTGCTTTCCAAACTGAATTAAGACGATATCTTTCTCCTGAATAATTCACCACTAGTCCAGCTGGAATCTCCCATCTGTACTGTATCTGACGATTTCTGAGTTCTTCCACCAGAAAGGCATAGTCTTTCTGGTTCTCAACATTTTAGGGGGAATTTCTTTCAGTATTAAAACCTCCTGCCCTTCCACTTGAAGCTTATTTTTAAAGGTGGCTTGTAAGATTTCATTCCGTATCTTCCTTGTAATAAAATAGACTACAATATCTCTTGGTAAATGTTTCTGTCTGGCAACCCATGAATTAACATGGTAAATTTTATCAATTTGCCATTCAAAATTTGCTTTTTGTTGTCCCATTATCTGTGAAAATGCTTCTGCAAAGATCTCTCTCAAATCTTCTTGCTTATTTTCTTTCAAACCTCTTATTCTCAATGTAAACTCCATGTCTCTATATTGTATCATTGTTAATTCTGCCTCTGTTTTTTCCATCTTAATCTGGACCTCACCCATTTTATTTTCGAAATTCACATTGGACTGCTTGATTTCTTCCACTTTTTTGTCTAGCAATTCAATATGGCCTGCCAGACCTTGAACTGCATAACAATATCTTCTCTAATTTCTTGATTTCGAATTTGAATCTCTTCAGCCACATCTCGAATTTTATCTTCAAACACAGAAGTAATTTTCCCCTCTATAACAGAGGCTTGTATTTTAAGGGCTTCCTGCAACATTTCAAGTGTTAATTGTGATTCTGTTGGGGCTGGTAGAGACTGCAATTTAGCTGTATGAGCTGGCGAATTCCCAGCACTTTTAGGAACAACAGTCTTTATTTGTTTTGAAGCCATTTTTAGATTTTCAATTTAAATTTATTCAGCAGCCAAAACAGCAAATTCAAAAATTTCCAATCTTCTTCTTTCTTTCAAATCAAATCAAAGTCTTATAATTTTAAACAGGGGCTATCAGCGCTGAGCGATTTTCTTTTAACTTTCACTTTCCACGCCCCATTAAAACTCAAATGCCATCTTGCTTTCATTTTCTTCCCTTAATAGCCACAGAAGGAAATAATACACATTCAGAATTAGAGTTTAATACTTGCAGATCTAGTCTCTCCTGGCTTTGCTCTGCCTACTTCCAAATCCAGTATTTTGTTTAAAACGTTGTTTGCAGGGGTGGTCACGACGTCTTGTTCTGCTTAAAGCAGAAATGTCCCGGATCCAGAGTGCTGTCGGGTTTCCAGGAAGCCCTCACCCTTCAAGCCCCAAAATCGTTCCTGGGGCTCGTGGGGAGCTCTACCTGCACCCATCTACTCTCTTCCTCCCCTTTTCCCGGGGAGAAAGTTTCCAAGCCGCTAGACAGCTGATTTTTGCTGTTCTAGCAGCTTTATGCAATTGCAGGGCTGGCGCTCACAGAGGAGCGTCTTTCAACGTCTACGGTGCCACCAGAAGGCCCATCTTAGATCAAATCTTGCAGGAAGGGGATTTATCAACTTGACTGTATTAACGATAACATAGAAAAATTGATGTCCGATAGCAAAAAGTTATCCCTAACCTTCAATCCCTGGCCCATTAATTAAAGTATATAAAGGTTATCCCTATACTCTTGTATGGAGCAGAAGTTTGGGATTTCTACTCAACCACAGTACTAGAATAAACACAGTCCCAGGACTTGAGCTGTATTGTGGGTGTAGATCTAAGGACATCTGCCGCAACAGTTAGAGCTGAATTGAGAATATATACAATTCATCCACTATCCAAGATCAAAGCATATAACCACTGGCACAAAGTCAATGAAATGGAGACTGATAGACTCCCCAAGTTATGCTTACTAGAGCAGATAAACTCACAATCACAAACCTCTTGGATCACTAAACTGATTAATTTTGGAAGTAGCTGTGGTCTTCCTGTCTGTTGCGTAACAGGAGAACAATTTAAAAAAAACAGCTGCCCAAAGAATTAAGGATATAGAAGCACAAAATGACATGGCTATTCTTAGTAAGGTGAGTAAGTTGAAATGGCTGAGCAAATACAAACCTACTTTTCAATTAGACAACTATTTAAAGTTACAACTGCCAAAACATCTTAGGGAGAGATTTACGCGAGCGAGATTCAAACAGCTGGACACAATGGTCAGATATGGGAGATTCCACTCTAGACCTTATAATGGAGGTCTCTGCATTTACAGAGTGGCAGAGGCAGAAGACCTGGCTCACATCCTGTTTGATTGCTGCCTGCATAAGAGGGTGAGAGACAGGTACCTTGGTCCATATACCAAACGAAGGACCCATTGGGAATCCCATATCAAAACGACTCACCTTATCTGCAGCCAGAATTTGAAAACAACATTTAATGCAGCTCAGTACTTGAGCAAAATGGCTCAGTTGAGATCGGCATATGTGGGGCTGATTGGAGTAGATTGAAGGGGTAATATTGAAATATAATTTTATCCTATTTTATTTATCCATATGTTATTGTATTCTATTCCAATCTCATTTTAAATTGTTTTTATTAATTTTAGTAATAATTTATGTTTGGAACTCTGCACTTTGATTTGGCCCATGTAATCAAACATAAACTTCAGGTGTTGTAGGAAAAATTTAAAAAGATTAAAAATTATTTGAGTATCATTTTGAAGACAGTTTTTATCCATGAACTGACGGTCCGAGAAACGTCCCATAAAGGAGCTGTGCTAGAGACTTGGGCACAAAAAGCTTAAGAGCAGCAGGGACATAGTAGCCTCCCTTTGTGCGGAAACAATGAAGAATGGTGCTGGCTGATCTTTGGCCCAGGGGCAGCTGCATGTTTCTTGAACCCTTGGCCTGAATGGCCACCCCCAGGGATTTGAAGGTGCTTCCCTGCTCTATTTTGTGGCCATTTAGATACCATGAATCAAGTTTTGGCCTTTTTGATCTTTGTTTTCTCATCATTTATGCCCAGTTGATTGTAATTACAGTGCTGGAGAAGGGCTCGCAAGGCTCTTTTCAGGCCTTCTGGTGTCCTGGAGAGGATCACAGGGGCATCTGCATAGAGCAGGAAGGCAATGCTTCGGTCACCTTTTTTTGGGGGGAGGGGTGATATGGTTTGTTTAGCCATTTTACCATGCCAGTTATGTAAAAGTTGAAAAGCAGGGGGGCCAAAATGCCCCCGTTTAACCCCCTTTTGAGTTTTAACTGACTTCGAGAGGGACCCCTGCATATCACACCTCACCTTGAGGGATGTTTTAGTATGTAGGGCAGGTAAGAGATGAAGAAGCCTGTGGTCAATTGAGGCAGCTTCCAGCTTCTCCCATAGCTTAGTTCTGGGAACTGTATCAAAGGCTGCCTTGAGATCTATAAAGGAGGCGTAGAATGATGCAGGTCTATTTGATATATATTTTTCAATCAGTTGATGAAGAACTAAGCACTGATCGGTAGTGCCTCTCCCCTCTCTAAACCCGGCTCCCTCTTCAGCGATCAAATTCTCCAGAGCCAGCCACTCTCCATCTGGAGGTGTTTTCCATCAGGATGACCAGGGAGAAGATTAGCCTGACAACTTTCTTCTTGATCAACCCATGCTTTCTGGGAATCAACCTCTTGTTTTCAAAGAGTTTATGAATCATCTTTTTTCCCCTCTGTTCATTTTATTTGTCATCTGCTCTAGAATGTTCCCTATAATTGACCAATTGTATCAATGATATTTTCTCTATGCTTTGTCAGTATATGATGGACAAATCTTTCTCAAAGCTTTTCATTCACTTATGAAGATAATGGCAGTATTTGTATCCTATTTAACCATATTTAGAGATTAGACAATTGTGGAAAAAAGATTCAATGTGGGATGAGAAACAAAGTTTTCAACTTTTCAAATTCTTGGATGTTCCCATTCTAGTTTCATCCCTTTCTGGAGAAGAACGAGTTTTTCAATATTTCTCAAAGAAAACTGTACTTGGACCAAAATGGAGAGATAATGGCAGATCTGGGCATCAAAACCTTCTTGGTTCTCCCCAAGGAGGATGTCAGGATAGAGATTCTGGCATATTTTGAAAGACAGAGACTTTCTATCATCCAAGATGTTCTTTCACGGCTAAAGTTGCTCAATAAGGTGGGAAAAGTTATGCTGTCTTTTTTGTTTTCCAAAGCCTGAGGTCTCATTTCAAGTGGGGAAAGCCTAGAGTCTCCAGGGTGGTTGGCCTCCCATGCCAGGTGGTGTCATCTAAGCTCTTCAAGAGACGGGACCTAAGTGGAGTGGCTTTGCCATGTTTTATGGAAACCTTTCAAGATCTTACTGGTCAGAGGTTTCTTTCTCCATCACAGTTTAATTTCATATTAAAAAACCTAATAGAATAAAAGTTTCCTCAATCTTTTACAATAAACTTTGTTCTCAGTTTTAAGATGAATATATCATCATACTTAAATCTTTTTTTCAATTACATCCCTCAAGACTTTATTAAGTAGAAAAGTAGTTTATTGCAATGTTAAATTCCAAAAGAAAAAGGGAGGAACTACATGAAGAATCTGCCAGTTGTTTTACCTCCTGCATCTGTTTAGAAGTACTCAGAGGTTTCCTATTTACCTCAATGAAGACCAGAGGCTACTTGTCTCCATCCATTTCTCCCTCCATTTTCCATGGACGGAGAGTCCTAACACCTTTTCTTTGGCATTCCTTGTTTTTCTGCTCAGTCTCTGCCTCAGTCCAAATGTGTGGAAAGTTGCCATCCTGGATTTGTCAAGAGGGCTCGAGAAGGAGAGTCAGTTTGCTGCTACGACTGCGTTCCTTGTCCGGAGGGGACCTTCTCCACTCAGGAAGGTGGGTCACACTGAGGAAAATGGGAGGCTTTGTGGAACTGGATCCATCCAGAACCTTTTCATGAAAGTGGAAGTTAAAAGACAGATGGAAGCTCACCTGGGTTTTTTATTTTTAACCTGCACAATTTCTTACCTAAAAGGAAGTAAATCAAGAAGACTTTGAAGGAGGGGTTGAGAAGAGATGGGAGCTGAGAGATAGTGGCTGGCCCAAACCTATCTATTCAGATTTCATGTTTAAAGTGAAAATTTCTCTTTAGTGTGGATGTTTCCTGCCACATTTACCTCTCTGGAACCATCCAAGTTGTTTGAAACTTGAGGAACTGTCTTAGGTCCATCACCTGGAAGGATTACTATGATACCTTCTACATGGGCCTACCCTTGAGGATCTCCGAGTTGCTGGTCCACAGGGAAGTAGTGTGGACCGTTATGGGGGAACCTCATTACACGAATATTCTGACAGCCAATTAAATATCCCAGGATAGGAACCCTCTGAGTCAATATATTAAGAAGTGCCATGGGTCAGGTCTCAGGATGTTTGCTTAGAAAGATTAGCTGATTCATTATTAACCTCTAATAATGTAGGTTCCTATGAAGATTCTGCACATTAACCAGGAAATAATTAACATCCTAGGACTTCCTCCAGTTTCATAGACTTTGCTCTACATTTGTTTGAAAATACATATTCTTTTGGTGAAATTGTTAAGGAACACATCTTGGAAATTGATCTTGCTATTAGTTTAAGATCTTTGTTGAAAGATAGAAGGATAGAATATTAAGGAAATATTATCTTTTGGCTTTCTCAGATACACAAATGTGCACCAAGTGTCCAGATGATAAATATCCAAATGTGGACAGAGTCCAATGTATCCCCAAAGTTATAACCTTCCTGTATTATGAAGAACATCTGGGCATCATCCTGGTCTCTTTTGCCCTCCTCTTCTTCCTAACCACAGGCCTTGTTTTAATCATCTTTATGAAATACCGAGAAACTCCCCTTGTCAAAGCCAACAACCGGGACCTCTCCTACATCCTCCTGGTCTCCCTCCTGCTTTGCTTCTTGTCTCCTCTTCTCTTCATTGGTCAACCAAGGAAAGCCACCTGCCTTCTCCGACAAACGGTTTTCAGCATCATCTTCTCAGTTGCCATTTCTTCTCTCTTGGCCAAAACCATCATGGTGGTGCTGGCCTTCCTGGCCACAAAACCAGGAAACCAAGTGAAGAGATGGTTGGGGAAGAGCTTGGCCAACTCCATCATCTTCTCTTGTTCTGCTGTCCAAATTCTCATCTGCTCCATCTGGCTGGGAGATTCTCCCCCCTTCCCTGACTCTGACCTCCACTCCCTGCCTGGAGAGATCATCCTGCAATGCAACGAAGGGGCCGTTGTCATGTTCTACGTCACCCTCAGCTACATGGGCTTCCTGGCTGCCATCTGCTTCACGGTGGCTTTCCTGGCCAGGAACCTGCCTGGGGCCTTCAACGAAGCCAAGCTGATCACCTTCAGCATGCTGGTCTTCTGCAGTGTCTGGGTGACTTTTGTGCCCACCTACCTGAGCACCAAAGGGAAATCCATGGTGGCTGTGCAGGTCTTCTCCATCCTGGCCTCCAGTGCTGGTCTGCTGGGCTGCATCTTCATCCCCAAGTGCTACATTGTCCTTCTGAGGCCAGACCTCAACACAAAGGAGCATCTCACAGCCAGAATAAATATAAAAGCATGAGATCTAACACCATTGTGATATTGGAGAATTGTTAAAGTTTCTTTTAATTGAAGGGAGATATTAAGTCCTTATATAGTATGCAGAAGTCAAAGAAAATCATATCTATATGTTCCACAATGGAAATTTTTGAATAACTGGAATTCTTGTTATTCCCTCCCCTTTCAATAAATCTTGCTAAAGAGAACTCTGAAAGTCATTCAGAGGAATTTGCCAGCTACTTTATGTGACACTTATAGAAAATAATGTGGGCACTTGTTCCTACTGACAGCAGCTAAAAGTGTGTGTGTGAGAGAGAGAGAGCAGGAAAAGAGGCCAGGAGGAAGCTGTGGGAACCAAGCACCAGCCTGGTTGCCTGATCCTCTCCATGAGAATGTCGGAATGATGTGAAATGCCATGTTTGACCGGCTGTCAGATGGGGAGGGAAATCTTATACAATTCTTTCTTGATTTCCTGATAAAAGCTTCTTTGCAGAAAGAATTTGGCAGAACAGCTGTCTGGGATTTCAGTTTGGGATTGTTTTTATTTTGGTACATTAAATAATTTAATTACACTAAAATAATAAAAAAGTAAATAAAAAAATAAAGTGTGTAAAGAAATTTCAACTGTGTATATTTTTTCTTTCCTCAACCAGAGAAAGAAAATAGCAGTTTTCAGGCCCTTTAATTTTCAACTCCACAATTTCTGCCTAAAGCATTTTCTCTGCTCCTCTTCCAAGCTTGTCTTGTCTGCGAAGGGCTGGACAAGATGTCCAGAGAAAGGGGACCTTGAGACTCTCCCCAGGAGGAGGTTGAAGGCAGTGGTGAAATTCAAAAATTTTCCCTACCGGTTCTGTGGGCGTGGCTTGGTGGGTGTGGCTTGGTGGTCATGTGACTGGGTAGCCGTGGCTTGGTGGTCATGTGACCAGGAAAACCCACTATCAGACTTTATACAAAAATAACACAAAAGCTATGCAACTGACTCTGACACAATGCAAAAGCAGCTGGACTTCACACAAAATGTTTGTCACAGAGAGCTCAAAAACAAACTATCACACTTTACACAAAAATTGTGTTTTGTGATGAGCTTTCCCCCCCAGGAATGTGCATATTCCAGCTGTGGAACAAGAAGAGCTCTGAAAACAAAATGTTCCTTTTTATTTTTTATGAAGATGATCATGGCATAAAATAGAAAATAAAGGTAGGAAAGGAATGGGAAAGGGAAAGGGAAAGAAAGGAGAAGGAGAAGAGTGGAATAAAGGGGAAAAGAAAAGAAAGGTAGGAAAGAAATGGAAAAGGGAAAAGGAAAAGGAAAGAAAGGAGAAGGAGAAGAAGAGATATCTTCGAGACCGCCTGCTGCTACCAATGGCCCCCACCGACCTGTGCGCTCCCACAGAGAGGGCCTCCTCAGGGTGCCATCGGCCAAGCAATGTAGGCTGGTGGCCCCCAGGGGGAGGGCCTTTTCTGTGGGGGCACCTGCCCTCTGGAATCAGCTGCCCCCAGAGATACGAAGAGTCCAAGACCTCAGTGCCTTCCGCCGTGCCCTGAAGACCTTCCTTTTTCAGCAAGCCGGGCTGGCTTAACACCTTTTAAAAATGTTTTTAATATGTTTGTTATTGTTTTTTTTTTAACTATGGGGCCAAACGCATATATATCTTTTTAACTGTATTTTAATGTTTGTATTTATGTTTTTACTTTGGCTGTGCACCGCCCTGAGTCCTTCGGGAGAAGGGCGGTATATAAATCTGATAATAAATGAATAAATAAATAAGAGTGGAATAAAGGGGAAAAGAAAAGAAAGGGGAAGGAAAGGAAAGGAGTGGAGTGGAGTGGAATAGCTGAAAAGTCCAAAGTCCAAGAAAAAGGCTTCTTCCCCCCAATTCAGAACCGCCGATTCCTCCTCTGGGGTTGGAAGCATCTGGCCAGGACACCCCCCTCCTCCCTCCTCCCTTTCTCCCCCCCCCCATTCATTGAAGGCGAAGATTCTGCCCTCGGAAGAGTTGCTGCCTGGATGAGGAGGGGGGAGAGGCAGAGGGGGGAGAGACTTGGGGGTCACAGACAGACACCCCCCAATCTGAAGGGAAGACAGGAAAGCCCTCAGATAAACGAGGAACAGGCGGAGAGGATCTGCAGGGATCCCTCCTAATCCAGAAGGATCCTCCTTCCCTCCAGCCCCCCTCCCAATAATCCCCACCCCCCGCCTGACAGCTGCTGTTTTCTTCTTTTGCCTCGCCTGAACAAGCCTTTTTTTCTCTGCTTCTCTCCCCCCCCCCATGGAATGATAGAGGCGGGGGGGGGGCAGAAGCAGCCCCTTCCTTCAGCGAAGCCCCCTCCGGGTTTCCAAGGCCCAGGAGCCGCTGCGATGTCCCTGGACTTCTCCGCGCAACCCACCCTCCGACAGAAGCCAATTCGGAGATCCAGTAGATTCCGCTCCCACCCCGCCCGCCCGCCCGCCCATTGGCTGGCCATTCCTGCAGGATTCGCACCCTCTGCCCTCGGGGGTTGGGAATCCACCTCCCTTCTAACCTGGCTGCCTTCGAGTTCGATCCCGGACTGAGCCCCGCTCGCAGCCTTTGGGGAGCTGAGGCTTTCTCCCCCCCTCGCCCCTTATTTTCGAAAAAAAAAGAAAGAAAAGACGGGAATGAGAAGTGTGAAGAGGGATTTCTCTGTCACCACCAAAAAGACAATCGCAAAGCAGGAGGTGGAGCTGGCACAGAAGGGAAGGAAAGCTTCTCCCCCTTAATACAGGACCCTCAGGAAGAGAGAAGCGAAAGGAAAGGAGGGAGGGAGAGAGAATGACAGCGCAGCCCCCCCACCCCCCAGGCCAAGGGTCCCGCTGCTGCCCCGTCTGCCCCCGCCTCCGCCCAGCGCCTCCAGGGCTCGGCAGAGAGAGACCCCTCCTCGGAGCCCCGGTTGGCCACGGAGCCCCTCCAGCGGAGCCTGAGCGCCGGGGGCTGTGCGGGGGCTGGAGGGCCAAGGCTAGGCAAGCCCCCCGCCCAACTTCTCCAGAGGGGCGGCGGAGTTCCCGGCCAGGCTCCTCCGGGGCAGGGAAAGGACTCGGGGCCGCACCTGGCGCTCTGCACATGCTCGGGTGCCCCGAGTCGCTCTCGCAATCAGCCCGCTCAGGACCCAGCGGGGCAGAAAGGCCCCCCCACCCGCCGCAATGGAGAAGACCCAGGGGGAGGGGAGGGGAAGCCGCCGCCCGCCTTCCTCTCGGCCCCCGCCCGGACGAGGCAGCCCCCACCAGCCGCGCCTGCCCTGCCCCCCTCCTGCCACAGCCCCTTCCCCGCCTCCGCCGCCGTCCCTGCTGCCAGCCCCTCGCAACTGGAAGGCCGGCCGGTGCCCGAAGAGCCTCCCTCCCGCCCTCTCCTGCCCGGGCTCTCCAGGGGTCGCAGAGGAAGGCGGATTTCCCCTCCTGGGCAGGTTGCTTAGAGGGGGGAGACCCAGCCCAGGACGCGGCTGCCCCTCCCCTGCCGGCTTCCCCCGCTCCAGGTGGCAGGTCCTCCTAGCTGCCCCCCCAGGGAGGCCCCCAGCCCCCAGGAGCAAGGCAGCCCCCTCGCCCTCCAGCCCCCTGGGCTTCCCCACCCGCAAGCGAAACCCCCCGAGGAAGCCTCCGGATCCGCCCAGCCACGGTCGGTCTCCACTGCAGAGACTGGCGTTGAGTTGCAGCGTGGAAGAAGAGGAGCCGGCGGGGCTGATGGGCTCTGGAGTCTCTCCAGCAATGGGGTCACTCAGTGGGCAACGGCTGGTTGAGAATGTCGCGTTCTTCGCCTTTGGGCTAAAGCAATTTCCCCCCATATTCCATTTTATGGAGCTTTATTTGGCTTCCGTGACTCAACGAGGGAACTTTTCCTGGAAACTCCCCAGGCGGAAAGGCTGCAGCTGCCCAGCAGAGGAGGAAATCCCGGTCAGTGAAGCCCTTTCAGCTTCCTCTGAGCATCCGAGGAGGGATAAGACCATCCGGGCCCTTCAAAGCCTCCCAGGGATTCCGAGTCCCTCCTTCCCTCCAGGATCTACTCCGTTTGTGGACTTCTGGTCCTTCCTTTCCTCTCCGACTGCAATGCCTCTCCTGGGGGTCGAGGGATCAACAGGTTCGGCCAATCAGGATGTTTCCTCTACAATCCTACCGGCTCCTCTTTCCTCTTCAGGAATTGGTTTTGTAGTCCTAGGGGGGGCTCTGAAGTATTTCTCCACTCAAGCAATGCAGGGAAGGGAATAGGATTTGCACAGTGCAGGTAAAGCAGATTGCGCCCCCTTGTATTTTGTACTACAAATCCCATCAACCCCAGCCAATGCGAGCAACGTCGTGGATTGTGAGAATTGTAATCCACAGCAAGGCTCCAGCTCCTATTCGCCTACTCCTTTCCCTTCGAGGCTGCGCTGCATCCGGCTGGGGCCAAACGGAGGCCGGCTCCGCACTCGGCTGTCGGCGGTTGGGGAAGGTCCGGAGCAGCTGCGGCGCCAGGAAGGGGGGAGGAGGGCAGGAGGGAAGCGGATCTTCTCTTGGCCCCGGAGAAGGTCCCAGCTCCCCCGTTTTACCTGCGTCCAGGTGAGGTTCCAAGAGTGCCGGCATCACTGCGGAGCTTTTAATGCAGCTGCAGAGTTGAGTTCTCTCCATTCTCCCCCCCCAATGACCTGAAAAATGCCCCCGATTTCATTGCCCTCCATTAGTCTCCCCCCCCCCAGTCTTTGTCCCAAGCAGCACCTGAGGATGGCGGTCCTTCTACCTGGCAGGGGCTTCCTAAGAAGCCAGTGGAGGGGCAGGAGAGGGGCCCCACCTTCTCCAAGACCAGAAGTAAAAACCCTCCTGCCTCCGCCTTTGTCAAGGGCAGCTGGGTGGGGGGCCGAGGGGCTCCCAGAGACCCCCAAGCTGGATCTTCTGCTTAGTTGAAAGTCCCAGGGGGAGGAGGGAGAAAGCTCCGCGCTTCTTCGCTCCCCCAACTATAGAAAAGCACCTGGAGAAGGTGAGAGTTGGTCTCCCTTGGGGGAGGGGAGACATAAAAGTGGATCCCTCCGAGATCAAGGTGGGCCCAAACGTGCCTTTTTTGTGTGGGGGATGGAGGGGGAGCCTCCTTTGGGCGAGGCGAGGTGGGAGTCGGGAGGTGCAACTACAGAAAAGGAGCGTTTGGGGAGGTGTGCGTGGGGAGGGGGCGAGGCGTTGCTTTGCGAAGGGCAGAGTCTTTGGGGGTGATCTTGGCGGGAGAGTGGCTGGTTGGTTGGTTGGCTGTGGATGGGAGGTCGGGGGTGGGGGGTGTTTTTGTGGGTGCGTGTTGTGGGTGGGGGAAGGGGAGCGGTTGAGGAGGAGGAGGGAGGGGCTTAAAGCCAGGGAGGGAAGGAGAGGGAAAGGGGGAGCATCGGGTGGGGAGCGAGCAAAGCAGCCGAGAAAGGCGGCGGAGGAGCTGCGAGAGGAGCGAGTGAAAGAAGCCGAAGAACCGCGGAGATTCTCCCGCAGCGGCTTCAACGGCTCGGCCGGCAGCGCGCCTGGAGCGTCTCCGGTGCTAAGCAGGGATGCTGAGGGTCTCACCTGGATGGGCGACCAGGGCGAGCGCTGCGGAAAAGCCAGATTCTCCTCCCTCTTTCCCCCGCCCTTCTCAGAAGCCCCGCCCCCCTTTCCCTTCCCTCTGCCCGACGGTCCCCAAACTCTGCCAGCTCCTCTCTGCCTCCTTCCCACAGGGGGCGCTTTCCTCCCCATTAGCCCAATGATTCAGCCCCGGAGACGCTCCGGGTCCAGCGCCCTCCGGACTTCAGCCGAGCAGCCGGGCGGGGCTGGAGGTGCGGGGGGCCCTTTGGGAGGCCATTCAGACAGCGCCGCCGCCCTAGGAAGCGCCTCCTTCCTCCGGTCCAGCGTCTCCAAGCGGCCCCTCTGGGTCCCTTTCTCGGCCACTGGGACCTCCAGCCTCCCGGGTTGTTGAGGCAAGGCTGGCTGGGTGGGCTTTGCTCCGCTGTGGAAGGGCTGCGGAATAAGAGGGCGTCACAAATAGCCCCAGAGACTTCGGGGCAGCTGATCAGGGAGGGAACCTCCGTGGAAGGAAAAGACGGGAGAGAGGGAGAGAAAGAGGGAGAGAGAGAGAAAGAGGGAGAGAGAGAGAAAGAGGGAGAGAGGGAGAGGGAAAGAGAGAGAGAGAGAAAGAGAGAGAGAAAGAAGAGAGAGGGAGGGAGAGGGAGAGGGAGAGGGGGAGGGGGAGGAGAAAGAGAGAGAGGGAGAGAGCGAGGGAGGGGAGAAAGGGAGAGAGAAAGAGAGAGAAAGAGGGAGAGAAAGAGGGAGGGGAGATGAAGGAATGGCCGGAATCCGAGACTCGGGATCTCTTCTGAAGAGGGAAACCTTCTCACTGACGGGATCCCTGAGCAGGTCAGGCTGACATTCAGTTATTGGTGGTTACAGAAGAATTGCAAGCGAAGGGCAGGTGAAGGGATGATTGGCATTCCTTTTTTCCCTTTTTCCCTTCTTTTTCCCAGCCCCTCCGGCTCCCTCCTTCCCTTCCCCTCCAGACGCCGCAGAGGTCGTGCCAAGGCCCCGTTCACTGGGCTCAGCCTGGAGGCGGGGAGGATCGCGCAAAAACGGATCGCCTCCTTCTCCTGCCCCTCCCGCCTCCCCCCCATAGACGCAGCCCTCGCGCCCGCCCCGCCCCCTTGCGCCGCAGCAGGAAGAAGCCGCACCAGCCCCGCATCAGCCCCCCCGGAGGTCCTTGCCCCGCACTCCCCCCCCTCCAGCCCCCTCCGCGTTTCCTCCCCTCCCCCCGCCCCTCGCGCAGAGAAAGAGGCCCCATCAAAGCACAAACGCCTCCGAGCAGGGCGGGGGGCGCTCAATAACGGGGGGGAGGGCAGGGGGGCGGCTGGATCCCGCGGTGGGAAGCTGGGTCTCCACTCAGTCTCCCCGGAGACAATGTTGGAAGGGAGGGGAGGGGAAGTGCGCAGCCCCCCTGGCTTGGGGAGAAGGACGGAGCTTAACGGGCCTCAGCGCAACAGCCGCCCTGAGAGGCAGAGACAGGAAGGAAGGAAGGAAGGAAGGAAGAAAAAAAAGAAGGAAGGAGGAAAGAAAGAAAAATGAAGGAAGGAAGGAAGAAAGAAAGGAAGGGAAGGAAGAAAGAAATAAAAAGGAACGAAGGAAGGAAAGGAAGGAAGAGAAAGAAAGAAAGAGAAAGAAAAAGGAACGAAGGAAGGAAAGAAGAAAGGAAGGAAGAAGGAAGAAAAGAAAGAAAGAAAGAAAGAAAGAAAGAAAGAAAGAAAGAAAGAAAGAAAGAAAGAAAAGGCATTTGTGTCTTAGGGCTGGAAGCGGGGAGGTCGGCTGACCTTCTCAGCAGGAGCTGCCGGGGGGTGGGGGGGAAGGACCGCCGTCCTAGGAGCGCTGGGTCGGACCAAGACCGGGGAAGGGATTAAGGGGGGTGGGGGGAGGGGAGGCGGTGCGCCCTTTCAGGTGGGAGGGGGAGAATTGAGAGACCTCGAATCTGCAGCGGATGAGAAGCTCCAGGTGATGCTGGTCCTCTCGGAAGCTCACCTGGACGCAGGTAAAAAAAGGGGGGGACGTTGAGACCTTTACCCCCCCTCCCCGAGCCCCCCCCCTTCCAAGGGCTTCCCGCTCTGCGTTGCTGCCGCTGCCCTTCGCTCGCCTTCCTCCGGGGTGAAGAGCTGCCGTTTCTCCCCACCCGGCAGCCCGACGGCTGCAACCTCGCAGGGAGAGGAATCCATCCCCGGAGCCCGGAGGTGGCCGATCCGCTCCCCCAAGGCTGCTTCCCCCCTCCCTCGCCGGATGCCCCCCCCGCAGACCCCCGGAGGTCCCGCGTGGGCTCGCTCGCTCAGCCCCGGGGGAGGGAGGCCAGGGAGGCGGGAGCGGGGCTGTCGGAGGGGGCGCTGAGCGAGGGAGCGGGGCAGGCGAGGGGCGCCAGGCGGGAGGGGAGCCGGGGGGGGGCGGCAGCAGAAAGCAGCTTCGTCTGTGGGAAGCCGCCAGTTGTGCCCGGAGACCATAGGGGGAGTCAAAGGCCGCTGAGGGACTTCATGCCAATCACCGGAGCTTTAATCCCACCTTCCCACAAAAGCCACATGGGGGGACTTGGAGTTCCGGTCCTGTTTTAGGCATGAAAGCCAGCTGGCTCTGAGTTCTAATCCTCCCTTAGGCATGGAAACTCCCTCGGGGTCTTTGGGCCAATCACCAGGAGGCTCCTGCGTTCCAGTCCCGCCTTAGTACTTTTTGATTGGGGCAGTGAAACTTGGAAATATTTTCTCATATGAATCTTCTCATATTAATGTTCTCATATTAAGTCATAATATGCTTTGCCCAACACTCAATGGGTGCTTCCCCACAACTGAACCTTCCTCCATCACCCCAGACAGTGTTGGGCACTGAGACTTCCCTCCATCTGGGACTCCCCAGTTCTGATACCCCAGATATTCTGATCCCAGAACTGGGGAGTCCCAGATGGGGAGATGGCCGAGTGTCCAGCACTCTCCAGCGGAGAGCAGGTGAAACCTTCACATCATTTCATGGGTTCTCTCAGAGATTGTCACACATGACTGGAGCTTCTTTCCCACAGCTTCCATCTTGCCATTCTTCCTCCTCAGGCTTTTCTCTCACACAGAAACACTTTTCGGCTCTGTCAAACCTGCTCAAATTATTTTTATAAGGCATCAGGTTCATTGGCTGTTCCTGAACATGAAATTCCTCTGAATGACCTTCCCAGAGTTCTCTTTATTGAGCTGAAAGGGAAGGAGATTAAAGAAACATAGACATATATTCTTCTTGGATTCCTACATACTATCTAAGTAGAAAGAATTAATAATTTCTTTCAAATAAAAGAAAATCTAATAATTCTTCCAATATCACAATGGTGTTACATCTCATGTTTTTACATTTATTCTGCCCGTAAGATGTTCCTTTGTGTTGAGGTCTGGCCTCACAAGGATAATGTAGCACTTGGGGATGAAGATGCAGCCCAGCAGACCAGCACTGGAGGCCAGGATGGAGAAGACCTGCACAGCCACCATGGATTTCCCTTTGGTGCTCAGGTAGGCGGGCACAAAAGTCACCCAGACACTGCAGAAGACCAGCATGCTGAAGGTGATCAGCTTGGCTTCGTTGAAGGCCCCAGGCAGGTTCCTGGCCAGGAAAGCCACCGTGAAGCAGATGGCAGCCAGGAAGCCCATGTAGCTGAGGGTGACGTAGAACATGACAACGGCCCCTTCGTTGCATTGCAGGATGATCTCTCCAGGCTGGGAGTGGAGGTCAGAGTCAGGGAAGGGGGGAGAAACTCCCAGCCAGATGGAGCAGATGAGAATTTGGACAGCAGAACAAGAGAGGATGATGGAGTTGGCCAAGCTCTTCCCCAACCATCTCTTCACTCGATTTCCTGGTTTTGTGGCCAGGAAAGCCAGAACCACCATGATGGTTTTGGCCAAGAGAGAAGAAATGGCAACTGAGAAGATGATGCTGAAAACCGTTTGTCGGAGAAGGCAGGTGGCTTTCCTTGGTTGACCAATGAAGAGAGAAGGAGACAAGAAGCAAAGCAGGAGGGAGACCAGGAGGATGTAGGAGAGGTCCCGGTTGTTGGCTTTGACAAGGGGAGTTTCTAAGTATTGAATGAAGATGACTAAAACAAGGCCTGTGGTTAGGAACAAGAGGACGGCAAAAGAGACCAGGATGATTCCCAGAAGTTCTTCATAAGACAGGAAAGTTATAACTTTGGGGATACATTGGACTCTGTTTTCATTTGGGTATTTATCATCTGGACACTTGGTGCATTTTTCCGTATCTGAAAAAGTCAGAAATCAATATCTTTAATATTCTGGGGTTTTTTTGCATTTCAAGAAATACCATTTTTGAAGAATGCCTCATTTCTGGAACATTTTCCAAGACATGTTGCTTAATCATTCCATGGGAAAAAAATGATAATTTAATTTTCTAATACTTATCTACCCAAGGTATATGAAATTGGAGGATTTCTGGTGCATAAACTAGAATGAACAAACATTGAATAAAGAAAAAAAGAGTTGAGTTTCAATGGATACTTTAATTTGCACTTTCATCAAAATGCTCTGCATAAATCCATTTCCACCAAGCCTTCCTTTCCTCTGGTGTCACCCACCTTCCTGAGTGGAGAAGGTCCCCTCCGGACAAGGAACACAGTCGTAGCAGCAAACTGGCTCTCCTTCTCGAACTCTCTTGACAAATCCAGGATGACAACTTTCCACACATTTGGACTGAGGCAAGGACTAAGCAGAGAAACAAGGAATGCCAAGGAAAAGGTGTTAGGACTCTCCATCCATGGAAAATGGAGGCAGAAATGGACATTAGACAAGCAGATTCTGGGCTTCAGTTAAGTGAATATGAAATCTCTGACTCCTTCTAAACAGGTTTAGGAGATGTGACCCTGGCAGGTTCTTTCTTTAGTTCCTCCCTTTTGCTTCTGGCACAACACGTTGCAATAAAGGACTTTTCTCCTTAATAAAGTCCGGAGGGATGGAATTGAGAAAAGATTGAAGGATTAAGGGGGGAAAATCGGTTTTTCCTCATCGCTATATTAAAATGCATCCCTGCACTCTTCATCTATCCATGGTTATGATGATCTACTCATATTAAATTTGTGAATACATTTGTTGTCAAAGATTTAATAAATTGTTATTTTATTAGATTTATTTAGGTAGAATAAGATGTTATTAAAAAGGAAACTTCTAACCCATAGGATCTGCACTATAGAAAGCTTTGCAAAGCTGCTCCCCTTTGACACTAGTTCCAAACAGTCTCCCCGTTAAGAGATAAAGGAAAAATTCCTCATAAATTATAGCTGATGATGTTACCTAGTTGGGTAATCAAACGTTTGCAGGAAAACAAGCAAGCTCAAAGAGCACCAAGGAGCCCTCATGTCAACCCCGAGCTACAAATATTCTCCTTTATTAAGACTGAAGGTTTCTGCACAATTTCTAGAACTGTAGTGAGATTGAGGGGAGATCATGAGAAGGTGTCCCTGAAAAAGATTAAGTTGCAGACCTTTGGCTGCAACAGAGGGGACATGAGTGTGAGTCCTGGGTCAGAAGAAGATATTTCTAAGGCCCATCCAGTTATCCAAGAAAAAGTCCTTTGTGTTAAGAACTGCAATTAGGAGACTGGAACTGGCACGGAAAGACAGACCCACGTTTAATATTAGTTAAATTGGGAGACTCCTTTTCACCCAGAGGGACTGAAGGTAGCTAACACTAAAGATAAACAAGGCCATTCAAGGGATTTTCAGATGAAAGACCCTTTTAAGAGCCAAAGGCCAAATCTAAGTACTATTTCCTGTCAAATTCTCTCTTGTTCCTTCTGATAACAGGAAAACCTTGGAATCAAAGTTGTGTTTCAGCTTTTCAGGTTTCTGAGTGAAAGGATTGTCTCACTGGCCATGGTCATGTAACCTGAAAGCCTTGGACTAACTTTGACCAGGTCTGGACTACTTAAAAACATCACAGACCATGGAGCTGCCCTTTGAGGGAACCATTTCCCAATGGCCTTTCCCTAAGCAGGACAAGAGGAAGCTTCTCTCCCAATGGGACCCCCAGGAGCTCCATCCAGCCATGATCCAATTTCATCTCATTCAGTCTAAACCTCAATTCAGGGTCTCTTCAACAGAATCCCCTTCTGCTTTGCTCTCTCAGGACAAGGAACAAGTGAACCTGAGGCTCTTAACAACATAACCTCCAGCACTTGAGGGTTTCTCATCCCAGGTTGGACATGGCTGAAAAGTCTTCAATATTACAGCATCTGAAGAACACCTTGGTCAATAGTACTGAAGGCTCCCAAGTGGCCTATAGAAAGGAAACTATAAGGTTTCTACTCCCCATGTTCAATTCCCAGTGAAGGTCATGGACCCTGGAAACTAGGCTTAGTCCACATGAAATGGGTCATAAATCTTTGGAAAAAAGAAGAAACACCCCAAAATTTCTCCCACCTTGTTGAGCAACTTTAGCTCTGAAAGAGCATCTTGGAAGATAGTAAGTCTCTGTCTTTCCAAAATTCCCATGTCTTGTTCAATGGAATCCTCCTTGGGAAAAAACAACCAACTCAGGATTACCAGATCTGCTGCTACGTCTTTATTTTGATCCAAGTAGAGTTCCCTACTAGATATATTGCAAAACTCATTCTTCTGCAGGAAAGGATGGAACTAGAAAGGGAATATCCAGTAATTTTAAAACCTGAAACCTTTTTTAAAAATAACATTTGCCTTTACACCTTTGAATCTTTGTTCTACAGTTATCTAACATCAAAATATGCTTCTTTAGAAAAATAGGTGTTACTGCTATCTTCATAAATAAAAAACAAAGGTTCAGCAAAATTGCTCAACCATATATTGGCAAAATATATACTGTATTTTCCAGTGTATAAGACGACTGGGCGTATAAGACGACCCGCAACTCTTCCTGTTAAAATATAGGGTTTGGGCTATACTCGCCGTATAAGACTACCCCTCTTCCAACACACACCAAATAAAAATTAAAAAACATCAACTGGCTCACCCACAATGTAAAAGCAGCTATGCTAGACTCAAAATAGCCCCTACAACAAGCAGGAACCTCACACAGCCACAAAAAGCCCAAAAAAACAACTTTCACACTTCACACACACAACACAACACAACTGGCTCACCCACAATGTAAAAGCAGCTATGCTAGACCCAAAATGGCCCCTGCAACAAGCAGGAACCTCACACAGCCACAAAAAGCCCAAAAAACAATTTTCACACTTTACATACACAAAATTCCTCATACAGCTTTGTGAGATTTTTTGTGTTTGTGTAGTTAGAGTGAAACACTACAGAAACACACTAAATCTCAGAAAGCTGCACAAATATTATTTTATTTTATTTTATTTTTATATGAAAACTAAATTTAAAACTTCCTAAACTTTAAATGGGTAGGTCTAAAAAAGAACAACTAAAAAAACCCCAATTAACTATTTTTTTAAAGCTCCCAAAGGGGAAAAAAACTTACCCAATAGAACAGGGGTCTCCAACCTTGTCAACTTTAAGACTTGTAGACTTCAACTCCCAGAATTCCTCAGCCAACTTTGTTTTGCTGGCTGAGGAATTCTGGGAGTTGAAGTCCACAACTCCCTGCCTGCTTGATTGCAGGCAGGCTTGCTGATGGAATGGATTCAGGCAAGCGAAGCAAGGCAAGCGTTGCGACTAGCAGCTAAGGTAAGCAAGCTGGAGGGGGAAAACTTTTTTCCTTTTACATGGCTCTGGCGATCCCAGCTGCGTTGCCTGATTAGCAGGCAACGCAGCTGGGATCGTCAGAGCTTGGATCGCCAGAGCCATTTAAGGCTCGTCAGAGCCTTTCGGGCTGGTCTGCCTGGTTACAGGAGAACGACATTCAGCGTATAAGATGACCCCCGACTTTTGAGAAGATTTTCATGTGTTAAAAAGTCGTCTTATACGCCGGGAAATATGGTATTAACAAAATATAAGTGATACAATTGGTAACTTATAGGGGACATTCTAGAGCAGGTGACAAATAAAATGAATCATAGAAAAAAAAGAGATTATTCATAAACACCTAGAAAATATCAGGTAAGGTTGATTATGAGAAACTGTTCATTTAATGACCATTCAAAGTTATAACAGCACTGAAAAAAGTGACTTAGGATAGTTTTTCGCACGATCATGGCAGCATCCCCAGGGTCTCCAGGTGATCAAAATCTAAATTCTTGGCATCCACTTATGATGGTTACGGTGTTTTAAGGTCATGTGATGTCCTTTTGCTACTTCTGACAAGCAAAATTCTACTATGCTAATCAGAAACCCATAAAGACAATAATATATTTAAAAATGCATACATCCTTTTAAAATGAACTCTGCTTAGAATCAAAATGTATTTGTCATGGTGCCTGTTGTTTAGAAGGTTATGTCTCAAGCCATTAATTTGGCCCAACTGAAGCCCAATGTGGTTGAGAAGGTTCCCTCCTTCTCCTTTGGGTTCCTTCTGCAAAGGATCTATGATTAATGGATCCATATTGTTAGAAACAGGAAAGCAGCAATAAAGCAAGGAAGGCAATCTGGTACCCAAAAGGAGCAAAAGTTTATCAAAGCATCTGCAAATCCACTAAGTGGACCTGGATCAAAGCAAGCAAGAGGTTTTATACCCTTCCTCCTGTCACTCAACACTGTCCTGCTTCCCCATTGGCTGGGGACTATCAAGCTCTCAACCTGTTGTTTCCCCCAGCAACCCCCTGTCTCCATGGCCTAGTGTGATTGTCCATCATTAACTTTCTCTTGTTCTTTTGCGTAAATCGGTTATATTTTGAAATATGCCAGTTAAGGTCTTGCTCAGAAAGCTCCCCTCCCTTTTTTTTCTAGACTTTTCTGAACCACTTTGTTCAGTATAAGAACAAGACTGTTTTAACACGTTTTTCACAACGTTCCTTAACTTTGTAGTTCCTTATTTTCCCTATTTATTACGCAGAAGCAAAAGCTGTAATGAAACATTATTTTATAAGCAATTCTTCATATCTGACATTATCGGAACCCCCATACCTGCCATGGCTGTAGCCTTGGAGCCCCCAACCTCCCTTCGCCCTCCTTCCTTCCCCTCCTCCTCATTCTGGAGGAATAGGCAGCGTTCAAGGCCTGGGCCAGAGTCTGAATGATACTGTACAAAATGGAATAATTTGTGATCCATTCCCCGTTTCTTTTCTCCTGGGTCTCCAGTGGGGCTTTCTGGGTGCATCTTCTGCGGCCTTTGACAGAAAAGACATTCTTTGAAAGAGAACAGAGAAAATAACGATCTTGAAACTTTTCTTCCAGAAAGAAATGGGGTTCAAAGGCATCATCCATTGGCCTTTCTTTTGAAAGATAACCAAAGCTCCAAATACTATGGATGTATTTGTAAAGTCTGTGCTTTTCCAATATATAGTTTCCCAAACCTGTCATGATCCAGACTTTCCCTTCAATGGGTCCTGGGAGACGCATAAGTGTTAAATGGAAAGAAAGGATCCTGTCCAAAATGGGAAGAGCTTCCAGGAAGTGAACAAAGACATTGACTTGTCTCCACTTAGAGAGGGCCTCCCTGAGGGCTGCTGTATATCCAGTTGTTGACAATCGTTGTGATATAACCACACAAATTCCACTCCTGACAAGCACAGGAGTCAAAATCCTCATGGAATTCTCTCCCTTCTCTGTGTCTGAAGCAAAGAGGCCAATCAGGGTCCATCTGAAATAGAGGAGGACTTGGACAATTGCTGGGTAGTGGAATCCTTCTTTTGGGAGCATCTGGTGGAAAAAAGGGAATTTCCTTTTATCACTCAGAGCCTCTGAAACGATGGTATCAGTGATCTGAAAAACCAATGAAGAAAGCTGTGTTATACTGGGGGGTCAGATAATAAAAGTCCAAAACTTTATTTTTTAATAAATTCAGCTTGGTATTGATGAACAAATTAAATAAATTATTGTTGATTAGCAATTATGCCATATCAATAAACAAAATATTAAGCACAGAATGTTAACAAAACTGTATGTAAAAATGGAATGCTAGAAACAAATTAAATAAAAAAGAATAAGAATTAAAAACATAAATTATATTTCGGTAACACTCCTACAACTTTTTGCAATCAGACCCACATGTCTATGGAGATTCTCAGTCCTCCAGGTCACAGTTGCCCCAAAGGTGCTTTTCCAAAAGGCAACTGGACTTTCCGGTTTTTGTTTGAAGATGTTTCTCTTCTCATCCAAGAAGCTTCTTAACCTCTGAATGAGAAGCAAAATGTATTTAAAGAAAAACCAGAAAGTCCAGTTGCCTCTTGAAAAAGCACCTTTGGGACAATCAGACCCACATATGCAGATGTCAAGTGAATGTTTTGTTCCAATAAAGGGGTGTATTATATGTAAATGTTTAATTCCAAGAGCCTTGGTACTACAGGGGTTTAAGGCACCCTGTTATTAAGCTTATTAAGACCAGCTGCCTGCAATTACTGCAGGGTTCGAATCTCGCCAAGGCTCAAGGTTGACTCAGCCTTCCATCCTTTCTAAGGTAGGTGAAATGAGGACCCAGTTTGTGGGGGCAATAAGCTGACTTTGTATAAATATACAAAAGGATGAAGGCTATTGCTGAGCACATTGTAAGCCGCCCTGAGTCTCCGGAGAAGGGCGGCATATAAATCAAATTAAAAAAAAAAAAAAAAAAAAATTCTGATTGAACAGCAAATGTGTTGCTTTAACACAAGTATCGCAATAGATTGTTTGTCTAATGTGCTGTCCAAGATTTTCATCTGTCCCTTTCTTATGCAGTTGACATTCAATATTTCAGATGCTTGGTGAAGCTTTCTTTCTTTCTTTCTTTCTTTCTTTCTTTCTTTCTTTCTTTCTTTCTTTCTTTCTTCCTTCCTTCCTTCCTTCCTTCCTTCCTTCCTTCCTTTCTTTCTTTCTTTCTTTCTTTCTTTCTTTCTTTCTTTCCCACCTTGATTATTTTTGGGTCCGTTCTCTAGTTATACAGTACAAGAGATAAGGAGACCACAGTTCCTAATATAATTTGTCAGATGCATCATCCTAGAGAGCTTTATTTGAAATTTTGCATCTTCTAACCCAGAGAACTTGGGGACTCTGTCAGGTTCCAGAGGTTTAATTGTACACTAAGAAATTCAGCCCTGTGGAAAAGGAAGGAGACCCTCAATGAGTTCTGTGGTTTCATGTATCAGGACACAGTAAAAAGCATCTGGTCTTCAGCAGTTCTTAAAAGGAGGTAAATGCAACCTCAGGTGAACAGCAACACAGGAGATATAACACCCTGTCATCATTTCTTTTACAGAAAGAGAGCCGAAATGGAGGAGCCAGGTGTGAAAGGCTAAGGACACCCTGACTGCTTCCATGGGTGTGAAGAGGCTGAGAGGAAGCCTGGTGCTGCTGATCAAGGGACCTGGATTAATCGATCATCACAAGTGTGACAGCCTCTAAAAAAGCCAAAGTTTCAGGAGTTTTCTGGTCTCCAGCATTGAGGTCTGTGTTAACAGAATGCCAAAGGGCAAAGACTCCAGCAGTGATCTGAGAGGAGCCATTGTTGCTGCCTATCAATCTGGGAAGGGTTACAAGGCCATTTCCAAACAATTTAACGTCCATCATTCTATAGCAAAGAAGATTGTTCAGAAGGGGAAAACATTCGAGGCAGCTGCCAATCTTCCCAGGAGGGACCATCCCAGCAAGTTCACCCAAGGTCAGACTGTGCAATGCTCAGAGACATGGCAGAAAATCCAAGAGTTCCACTTCAGACTCTACAGGCCTCAGTGAGCTATTTATTCTATTCCTATTCCTGTTCCTGTTCCTGTTCCTGTTCCTGTTCCTGTTCCTGTTCCTGTTCCTGTTCCTGTTCCTATTCTCTAACCCACAGGATAATAGTACTGTATAATCAATGTGTATTTAGTAAGTAAGAGGCTCGGGGGCTTAAAGATGCTGAATCTGTTCCTGCAGTTCAAGTCCTACTACTGCATGGCGGAGTGAGCTCCCATCACTTGCCTCAGCTTCTGTCCCCCTAGCAGTTCAAAAGCATGTGACAACGCTAGTAGATAAATAGGCACCACTTTGGTGGGAAATGTGGCGTGTTTCGTGCAGATGGTTGGGCCCCTGCCAGTGCTGGACTTCCTCGGATTTGACACCCAACTGCAAGGCAACATCAGTAGTGAGAGAAGGCCCAGACGATGCCACAGGACACCTCTCGTCTTTCTGGTCCGGAACTGGTTCACCCCCTGTGGTGCACCCTGGAGAAGCTCACGGGCACAAACTGAACGGACTCGCACTCTTTGGCAGTGAAACAAATATATGTACTAACATTGTAGACTCTTGGCTAATTATACCTCTGCCGGCATGACTCAGGACACAGAGTTGCAGGCTAACCAGCATACGTCAGCAGCAGTGAACATAGAAAAGTGACAACTCCGATCTCGCAGCATACCCACCGCTTCTAAACTGAAAGTAGGGGCCCGATGATGACAAGTTAGAGAGCTTGTCGAAACGTTGCCAAATAGAAAACTTTTAAACTGTTGGTTAGGATTTTAGCCAGACTTTCAAAAGACCTTACAAAGTGTTTTGTTGGGATTTTGGGAGGTTCTTAAGCTGAGATTTTAGCCAGATTTAAGCATTTTAACTAACAGACTTTTAATGACGTGGGAAAACACCCGAGATTTTAACTTTTTACATACATACACCCGCGAAAACTTGAGAATACACACATAGACACACACACACACACCTCAGGTGTTATTTCTATGTGAAAATGAACATGCCAATAATTCATCCACAACTAGGGATGTTTTTTGAATAGCTGAATAGCCGGGAGAAAGTCCTTTTGCTAATATGGAGAAAAGCAGCCCTTGAATTCCATGGAGAAGATATGGTTGCCTCTGTAGCTTACCCATCACCACCCACCCCTCACTTTACCAGACAGAGAGAAAGACACACAAACCTGAGGGACTTTGTAAAGTGCTGCTAATCTTGACGCCTGGATGGAGATGTCCCTGTTAGCTGCAACAAGAAGGGCCAGGAGGTTCTCCTTCCTTCCACAGCCGTAGTTGGGGACATTGGCTTCTCCAGTGGAGAGCATGTCCAGCAAGGCATCTGAAGTGCGTAAAGTGCTCAAATGGTTGTCATGGAGGTTGTAGCCCAGAGTGAGGTTGTGCAGGAGCTGGGAGTTCTTGTTGACCACTTGAATGTTGAAAATTAATCGTAGGGTGATTAAAAAACCAAAAGAACCCTTACTGTAAAAAAAATGTTCATGTTATTCTCATCGACAGTAACAAGTAACTTTTTAAAAGAATTTATTCCTTTTTATCTCCACAAGTCTACTGAGTCTTAAACTGATTGATCCAAAACCAATAATCAGTTATAGAAACATGGGAATGGGCTGGGCAGAGGCAACTACAACTGTTTCAATCCCTCCTTTAAACAAAATGAATTCAAGTGAAGAATTCAGGAGTGAACGGGGAGAAGAAAATAAACTGGATTTCCTTCAGGTTTTTTAATCCCATCTTTGGAGTTGAGTCTCTTCTACACAATAAGAAAAAAGATGCAAGTTATGGAAATCAAAATCATTCAGGAAATTAGACAAGTCTTATAATATAAAAGTAAGTGAAATAAGAAGAAAAGAAAGAAAGTGTTAGGACTGCAAATGGAGGGGATGCAACTCCATCACCCTGAATGACTTACGCATGAGAAGGTATAGGAGCACTGTGGAAAGGCAACATTATAGGCCACATTAGTGTTTCAGTTGTGACTATACCAACAAGATGGTCTCCTGGCCTGTAGTAGCTCCATGCTCTGTTTCCATCCTGGTGCTCCAAACTCAGGGGGCATTTCCTTCTAAGCTTCCCAGAGATTGGATGGGACAAAAGCAGCATCAGAAGCAGAAGCAGGAGGTCCATAATTCATGGAGCGTTATTAATCCTCTTCCTGTTTCTAACACCCACATCAGGAACAGTTGGGAGAATTCAAAGCACTCTCAGAAGATGGAAATGCCAGCGACTTTCCTGATATAAACAGAGAAACACTCAGCTTCACCTGGAAAGGAGAGAAAGGTACAATCAAGAGCACAGATCCTGCCTGTCCCAAAACTTGTTCCTACAGAGCTTGACAAATTTATGCTTTTCTGATACAAGATTCTTTGCATATGGCTTCAATCTGCTCTCTCTATCACAGGTATGGAGATCTCCAAGGCCCAGATAATCATTATTAATTACAAGGAGAAGCAACTTCTCCTCTTGGGATCCTGAGCTTCTTCTGGGCTCCATGTGCAGAGGGGAGGCTGGAGAAAAGCTTGTTTGTGAAAAGCCACAACTACACTCCTGGGGTCAATTTCTGTAGTGGTTGTGGTCCTTCCTGTCAGGACGTGTCAGGAAAGTGATGCTGGAGGAAGATCGTTCAATAACAAGGGAATTGACCTCTGCTGTCCTTCAACCGGGTCTCTTGTCTCCAGGGACTTGCAGGGGAAGGTCACCCAGAAGTATGGAGTTTGGTGCCACTCCAGGTTGGTGACCCTTAACTCTTGTGCTGCCTTTCTTCTAATGCTAAAGAAGCAATCAGTTCACTTGGATTCTGCCTAAGGTGAAGAGTGGGGCCTCTTTGGGCTTTTCTTTTATATCAGAACTTCATAAACTGGAGCTGATTTTAAAAAGGGGGACCCCTCTGACGTTCCCATCTCTGAGGCTGTGGGGTGAAGCCCCCTTCCCTAAAAAGCCTCCGAGTGCTTTGAAGCTGCTCTTGGGGCACCTGAGTCCCTGGTTCATTGGGATCCATTGTTGACAGATTGTGCCTCTTCTCTGGATGAGGAAGACGGAGATGTCCCCCTTTGCCTAGAAGGGAGAATTGGGGAGGGGGCTGATCTGAAGGGAGAGGAGGGTCCCCATCCCAGGTTCTCCTCTCAGGGCCTGGCTAGGAGGTCCTGGGGGGCTCTGGGTGGAAGGCCAGGCGGAGGCCTGGGAAGGGGCTCCTCTCCTCCCGGAGGGTCTCTGCCGGGTCTCCCTGGAGCCTGGAGGGGCCCAGAGGGGAGGGGGCCAGAGAGAGACCGGGGCCCAGGAGAGGCCCAGGGGAGGGGGGCAGGGGCGGCTGGGGCCGCTTTCCTCTCAGGGAGGCCGGGGGGACCTTTCCCCACACTGGGCGGAGGAGAGTCTGGGCTGAAGAGGAGCCTCGCAGGAGGAAGAGCCTCTCCGGCTTCTCTCCCATGGTCTCCATCCAGGCTCCCACCTTCCTCCCCCCCTGGATCCAGAGGCTTCGGGGTCCCCAAAGAGCTTCCTGGGCCGATCGGCCAGCAGGTCCCCCCTGAGGAGAGAAGCCAGGATGGAGGCTCTGAGGGGGGAAGGGAGGCCTGGCCCTTCCTCTCCCCTCGGCTCCCCCGGCTCTGCCTCGGCCTCTGCCCAGCAACGGAACCAGAAGGAAGAAGGTGGAGGCTTTAGATCCTCTGCTGATGGAGGAGGAAAATAAATATATATATGTATATATGTTAAAAAAGAGGGGAAAATCCTTCATTCCCTGGTTGCCCTCCAGTGTCCCATGTCCCCCTCCTGCCCCCGTGAAATCAGGGAAAAGGGGATGGGGGGGTTGGGCCTCCCCCTCTTGGGGGCCCTTCAGTAGAGGTCATCTGTCCGAGTGTCCAGTGCAGGGCCTCCCAGGGCAGGTGGCTCAACCTCAGCAAAGGCCTCTGGACTTCAACTCCCAGAATCCCCTGTCCAGCACTCGGGGTCCTCTTTCCATGCTTTAGCTGTCCCTCACGCTGCCTGTAGGGGGCAGCCTACAGTCCGGCCTTTCAGCCCCAGCTGGCCCCCACAGGCAGCGAACAGGACAGCTAAAGCGGGCAAAGACCCCGCAGCCTCCTCCATTTTGTGGCCTCTTTTTTCCTGAGGTGATTCTCCCTCCGTCCATTTTGAGGGGAGAAAAAGGCTGTGGGGAGATTTTCGGAGTCGGGAAGGTTCCCCAAAGGGGGGGAGGGAGGTTGGGGGGAGGGGGAGACCAGGGAAGGTGGCTAATGGAAGAATTACAGGACTGCTGTTCATCTTTTCTGCACTTTCCACTTAAAACGAGAAGCCGGAATAATCCTCCTGCTTGATCTTCCAACCCTGATTAAACCAAAGCAGCGTCAATGAAGAAGGGAAAGGAAAATGACTCTGTGTGAGGCTTCAGGACAAACACACCCAAATAGACACGTAAGAGGAGAACAGAGTCAGGAGAGTTAAAGGCCTTGTCCTTTTTTCCGGCTGTTTGGGGAGGAAAGAGACGGACTTTCTATCCATCCATTCCTTCTTCTCCCAGGCTGAACCCTCCTCAATCCATTCTTTATTCCAGGGATCTCTGGCCTTTAAAGGAAAAAATAAGCCCTGATTATCACCCTGAAAATCAATGGGAACCTTGAAACTGGAAACCTTCATGGAGACTTCCAGAGATCTCTCCGTGTCTCTTCAGAGGATCCACCGGTCACTTTGATTCTCCTCCTCCCACTTGGAGCCCCAGAGATGGCTTTGGATGCTGGTTTCCAGAATTCCCAGTGAGGCCATGGCTCAGGATACTGGGGCTGCTCCCCAGAGCAGAAAGGCTGGACATGAATCCCATCAAACTGAAGAAGGAAGAATGTGGCTGTGACCCTCCCTGGGTTCCCTTCTCTCTCTCTCTCTCTCTCTCTCTCTCTCCTGCCAGGCGTTGGGAGGAAGAATGGAGGCTGCTGCTTTCATGAGGCTTTTTCCAAGTCCTTTGCTCAATGTTGGCTTCGAGAGTTCTAAGAACCAACTAGGATGGCTTCCAAACCAGAATCAGGGTCTTGGGGTTATAAATCAGTCCAATTAATTGTGGCACTTCTGATGGCCATAACAAATCACAGTTTCTGCATTATGCAATCACTGGTGGTCTCTTCAGGTGTGCTTGTTCTTTTCCAAAATGGAGGCAACATGTGGAGAGTTCTTGGCCTGCATCCGTGTTTTTAAAACTTTAAGATGAATGGACTTCAACCCCCAGAATTCCCTATCCAACAATGCAGGGACTTCATCATGCTGGCCAGAAAATTCTGGGAATTAAAAGTCCATTCATCTTAAAATTCCAAGTTTGAAAAATGCAGCCCTACATTCCTCCCTTCTATAAGGAGTTAAAGCCCTGCACCAAGAATTGGCTAACTCACACGTTGCTCAATAAGCCAGACACAATTTTTTCTCTTCCTCTCTCTCCGGGCAACCCCGGATCCCCCTTGGAAGACCCAGCCCTGCATGGCTTCTCCCCCACAGGAGCCTCTCCTGGAAAGACACGGAGCCCAAGGGAAGCTGGAGAAACCCCGGGGGCTGCATCCCCCCAACATCCAACCCTGGAACCCATAAACCAGTTTCGACTCTTCCCAGTGTGGGAAGCTCCCCCTCCCCAGAAGAATGAAATATTTTGGGAAATATGAAAAAGGCAGAATATTATATTTCCCTGAAGGAGAAATGGAGAAAGAGGCTTTTAAAGATAGAAAGCAGACTCGGTCTTCAGAATTAACCCACCACCATTTAGCAGAAGACACAGAGCTCATTACATGGCACAAATTCCTAAGGGCATTTCAGGCATTGAACAACCCCCCCCCCAGCAGCATTTCAGGACCTGCATAAAATCCTGGCCTTTGTCCAGCTAGTTGTTCAGCTGGTCTAGAGCCCTGGTGGTTCTGCTTCATCATTCAATGGAACTTCTTCCCAAGGAGCCTCCATTTTATTTCCAGCGTCTTTCTCTGGATTGGAACTGAACCAGATGGATTTTCCCTTCCAACACCAGGAATGGGGGGTGGAGGGTGGGGAGCTGCCCCAGATCCCCTCCTCCTTCCTGGCCATCCTGGGCCTTCTCTATGGGTCTGGGCTTTGCTTTCCCCCTAGTGCCCCATACATGGAAAGAAGTGGCAGTGGAACATGGGATATGGTCTCCCCCGTTTCCAGGACTCAGAAGATGGAACCTGGAGGGAGATTTTGCTCTGCTTTCCTTCTCCAACAAGAGGCTCCCCAGCTTCCTTCTCCCAAGAGGGGCTCCCCACTCATCCAGGCAGAGTCCTGTCTGGCAGCCCTGCAAGATCCCCCTTGCCTGGCCTGGGCATGGGAAAGGGAGGCAGGGGAACATGGGATATGGGCTTCCTTATTCCCTGGTCTCAGAGAATGGAATTTTGAAGGGGATTTTGCATAACAGCTTTCCATAAATCTCCCTCCCTCCCTTCCAGGGTTGAGTTGCTTCCTTTATTTCTCCATCTCTTTTCACTTGGTTTTCTCTCACTTCTCCTTCTCTCTGTTTGTCTGTGCATGTGGGGTTTTTTTCCAACTATGCAAAGTTCTGATAAGTAGTTTTTCACTATTTTTTCATTTAGTTCTTGAAGTCAGGCCACACTATTACATCAGCCCTTTTGTCATTGAGCATCAGCTTTCAAAGTAAAGTAAAGTTTGGCTCCAACTCAACAAGCAGATCCATGACATGCTCAGGCATTAACTATCCCCCGAGGTTTTCTCTCTAATTGCTGTGCCAACAAATGTCACATTTCTTTTTATCTTCAGCCACAGGTGCTGTGTATTCCCTCTGGGGCCAATTTCAAGGCTGTAGATCCCAAAACTCTCAATTCTAGATGACAAATTTAATTCCATCTCTACTCTACTATTATGAACCACATGGGGATTATTTCCCTCTCACTTCTCTCCAGAGAAATGCCCAACAATCTCGGAGTTCAAGAACTCATTGAATTAAACAGGGATCTCTCCTGAGAGGGAGAATTATGGTAAAAGTTTCTGCTCTGCTCTTTGGCCGAATCCTCCTGGGAGACTTTGGGCAGAGATCCAGGGTGTTGTGGGCAGCTTCACTCTTCTCCCCCCTGGCCCCAAAGGCCCTGAATAGAAAACTTTCCTGCCAGAGAACTTGGCTTCAGGCAAAAAGTTTCACTGAACAATTTCAGACTCTGGACTTTCCTCCCCACTGAAGATCAGGGCTGCCTGGATCCCTTCCCATCAAAGTTTGTTTCCCTGGGGAAAAGAAGAGCTGAGGGCAAAGGGAGCCCTCTTTCTGCCTGCCAGGATCACCCCCCAAAAGATCCCCCTTTTTCATCTTCCCAAAAGAGCGCTCTGCTTTCTTCCAATGGGTGCAAGTTTCTTCTTGAGTCCCTTGTATTGTCCCCCTTCAACACACCCCCCTGCAAGCCCCTCTTTATCATGTAGAAGGGTTGGGGATCCTGGGCCCTCCAGATGTGGTGGGGTAAGAACTTTCTCCCTCTTCCACTGGGGAGTTGGCTGGGAATGGTACCTTTGGGGCTCCTCCAGATGTGGAAGAGAGACATCACTTTGCTGGGCTGGGTAGTTATCAATATTCTACTCTGAGATTTGGGATAGTTTGTGTCTGTGTGAAAGGGTGGGGGGAGGCCAAAGAGAAAGAAACACTAGAACAACCCCAGAACTCCACCCTCCAACAGATATCCTGGACCACAAAACCCATAATTCTTTCGTAATACCAGATTTCTCCCCCCCACCCTCTGGGAGAATCCACTGTTCATTTCCCATGGGGAGGGGCAGCCAGGCCCTTTTAGCAGCACCTGCCAGAAAGGCCCCTTGCAGCCTCCCCCCAACAGCCTCCCCAAAACCCCCCGGTGGCACCCATCCGAACAGTTCAACGCAGGGAAAAGGAGGGCACAGAGTGGAGCCAGATTGCCTCGTGACTCCCCCCCCCTCACAACCACCCCCCCCCCAGCTTGAGGGAAGCCTCCGAGCCTTGCTCACAGAATGCCCGGGAGAAGCGGCCTCGGTGGCTTCAGAGGACAAACGGAGCATGCGCGAGAGAATGTTGCCTGCAGTCGTTCCTGGATGGAGGGGGAAGAATTCCACATGGGAGGATCTTTTGCAAGGAAACCGGAACTCCTTTCCACTCTAGGACTCAACACCTCTCTGGCCTTAACCCTTGCACTGCACCTCAATCAGACCAGCATAAATGAGGCAGCCTATGTACGTGGACTAAAGACTGTCAATTGGCGTCTCCTCTGTGTCCCCCTCATAAACTCCCCCCACCCATCAGATCTAACCCCGCTTGGATGGTGGCACGAAGGAGGCAAAAGGCACGTCTCTTGCAAGCAGAGCTGCCATGGCCGGCAGGAACCAGCAGGGGGAGCCCTCCGTAAGCGGTGAAGTCCTGGCAGCCTGCGACCCTCAAAAGAGAACTCAGCATGCGCATCTGCCCTTTTTCCGTCTCTGCTTCCCTCGCTCCCCCGCCTGATGGAAAGACATGTGGGTCCCCTCTCCCCCCTGCCCTTTGCACCCAGACACCCCCCAGCCCCCCCTACAGGGCCAAGAGGCTGCAAGGGGACCTGGCAGGAGGGAGGGGCCAGGAGGAGCATCCCCAGGGTCCCACCAGATGGAAGACTGCAGGGGGGGATTCTTGCAAGGAGGGGGGTTTCCTATATCCTCCCAGCCACAATCATAGCCAACACAGGAATTTCTCTCCTTTTAGGCTTTTTTTCCTCTCCCTACCAGAAATGTTTGGATGCTCTTTGACAGCACCAGGAAGGAATCCCTCCTGCCCTTTGGGGGTGTCCCCAGCATTGCTAGGGAGACTCCCAAAGTGATCACTGTCCCCCCCCACAGACAATCCAGGATTTCCCTGCAGGAAAGGAGCTGCTGGCAGCATTGCTGGGGGTTCCTTGCTGGGAGGGGGGTGTTTTGGGACCCCTCCTGGGAGGGAGAGAGATACAAGCCTTCCCCTCCCTCTGTGTGTGTGTGTGTCTGTGTATCTGTCTGGGGCCCTTATGGCACTCCAGCAGAAAGTTGGGTGGGTCAATCCTCTCCAAGACTCAGAGTGGAGTGAGGTTGGGGGATCCTCGTGGGAAGGAGTGGGATCTAAACCTCCATATCATTAAATCTGTCAAACAGTCTGCCTGCCTGACCCCTTATGGCCCCTTAGATGGACTGTGAGGTTGATGGGCTAATCCCATCCAAGACTCAGCCTGGCTGGATCCCCCTCCCCTCCCCAGGAGGGAGACCAAAATGGAGGGAGAAGGTTGGAAAGGGCCGTTTCTGCCCAATTCCAAGGAAGGGAGCCCTGGGCAGACTCCCTCCATCCACTTAGGGGACCCACTTGGGACCCCAGAGAGGGATGCTTGCCTGGTCCTGAAGAGCCAGCCTGGAGGGACCAGAGATCCCAGGCACTTTGGATGCCCTTCTCAACCAGAGACCCTGGAAGAACCGCTGGTGCTGGCCCAAAGGGACAGAAGCAGATTCTGTGCCCGGAGCAGGTGGGCAGAGGCCCCGGAAAGTGCTGCTGGCTGCCCTGAACCCTTTCAGATCAAAAGAAATGAGAAAAATCCCCCTTTGCAAAGCCAAAGGAGAAAACAGCCTAGCCAGGACTGTGTTGGGGGCAATGCTGGTTATTTGGGGGGAAGAGGGGCAGCTGCATCCCATCGGATTGCATCCCCCAAAATACTCTTTAATCTGGAGGTGTTTTCCTAACAAGATCCCAGATCAGTGGGATTGGTTGGAGAGAGGAAAGGATCTCATATGACAAGGGAAACTTCTCCCTGTCTGGAGGGGTAAAGAGCTCCTGGAACAGGCCGAGGGAATTCCTGGTCTCCAGAAACTACTTTCCTCTTGGCAGGTCCAGGAGGTTCCATGTCAGCCCCATGGAAAAGGGGTTTTGCAGGGCAGCAGAGGTGGGGAAAAGCCCCCCCCCATTCTTCTGGGAAATGGGCCTCTTGGGAAGCTCCGGCCAAGCCTCAGGACAAACAACCTGCAGGAAGGAACCACACAAGTTTTGGTCTACAACATCCCCACTTCAAGAGTTGTGTTACCCGGAGGGGCCCTGGGAAAATGGCGACTGCCTCCACCATCCTGTGTGGCTGAAGCAGGAAGACCCCAGAAGCTCAGATGGGGCCCCTGGGGGTCCCGGAGCAGCTCCGGCCATCCTGTCCCTGGAGACCAGAGCTGGATTTGGGACGGGGGAGGGGAGGCCTTTCCCCAGCAGAAGGCTTCTTCCTCAGCCCGGAAGAGGAGGAGGAGCCGCAGGGGGAGGATTCCCAACAGGGGAGAAGAGCTGATCCGTTTTCCTGCATCTTCCATGCCTCCCTGCTGGTCTTTCCTGGGACGGAGGCCGGAAAGAAAAAATCTCTCTTTGCTTTGCCCAGATCGTTTCCCTTCTCCCGGCTGGCTCAGAGCCTGCAAAATGGCAGCAGAGAGTTCGAATTCAGCCCTTCTTGGCTGCTGCCTTTGACTCCCCTTTTTCTTGGCTTTCAGTTGAAGAGGTTGTCAGGGAGGGGACCCCTCCCAGGCAAGAAGGAACCTCCACAGCCCCCCCCCAACAGCCACACTCTGTGTGTGTGTGTGTGATCTAACTCGGGGCTCATCCCAGGGGAGGAAGGGCTCTGTCTGAAGGGAGCCAAATCCCAGGACTTCCCACCTGCCCCCATTCATCCCCTTCTGTCACAGTCACACTCTGGCCCTTTGTGCGCGATTGTGTGTCTTTGTGTCAAATGTCACTTCACCATTTGGGAAGGAGACTTCCAAATAAGTCTATAGATGATCGTCGACTTATGATCACAATGGAGCCCAGAATTTTATGTTGCTAAATAAGGGAGTCGTTAAACGAGTTTTGCCCCATTTTACAACCTTTTTTGTCTCAGTTGTTAAGTGAATCACACAGTTTTTAAGTTAGCAACACAGTCATTAAGCAAATCTGGCTTCCCATTGACTTTGCTTGCCAGAAGGTCCACAAAGGCCATCACCTGAGTCCGAGACACTATGACCGTCATAAATTTGAGACAGTTACCAAGCATCTGAGTTTTGGTCCCGTGACCATGAGGATACTGCAATAATTGTAAGCGTGAAAAAGGGTCATAAGTCCTTTTTAGTGTCCTTGTAACTTTGAACCGTCACTAAATGAACCGTTGTAGGTCGAGGTCCCTTTGTTCTTTGTCCAGTGCTGTTTCAGCAGAGACACAACTGTCCTCGCAGCTGCCTTCTGCCTCAGTCGGAGTCTCCGGATGCTCTCCAAGGGCAGCCCCACAGAGAGAGCTCTGCAGTAGTCCATCCTGGGGGCGAGCAGGGCGTGAGTGGCCGTGAAGGGAGCCAGGTGGCCCAGGAAAGGGAGCGACTGGGGCAAAACCCAAAACTCTGCCATGGCCCCTCCTAACTATGGCTGCCCCCTGATCCTCAGGCAGGAGTTGTGGCTCCAGAAGGACCCCCAGATCAGGCCCTATGGGGGGGGTCTGGGCTGGTGCCCCCCATTCATCCATCCTCAGAGGTGATAAAGTCCCAGAACCAAAAGGAGAAAACAACTCAGGAGCCCCCTTCACTCCTGCCAGGTTCAGCTGAAGGTTTTGTCCCCCATCCAAAGCGCTGGGACCTTCAGGCGCCTGGAGAAGGACCCTGGTCTCTCTTCCCGGGACCCCTTTGTCTTCCCAAAGAGAGGAAAGGAAAGTTGTGGGTTCTCCAAGAAGCAAAGTCTCCACTTGTGGAGGGGCAGAAACAAGGACGAGGCCACCAGCTCAGGGAGGAGGGGGCTTTCTAGAAGCAGGAGGGGCTCCTGGAGGAAAAGCTCCTTCAGGCCCCATTTCACTCCCCTCTGCAGGAGATGTAAGAAAAGGTTTATGGTTCCTTAGAGGTGACTTTTTCCTCTTTAGTCTGGTCTTTCCTGCCACCCCCTCATTCTCTGAGTCTAATGGAAGTGGGACCCACTTAGGAATAGAGACAAATCAGTTTGTTATGGAATGAAGGGACGAAACAACATTCCTGGTCAGACAGAGACAGAATTTTATTTGCAAAGGTTCAGTGCATTTTGATTCTCGCAAAAACTGAGCAAAGGATGTTCTGATTCCATGGTTTTTATACATTTCTAAGACAAAGGATTCAATGAGCTCAGATCCTCTCCATATACGGTCATATAAATTTGTTAATTACATTATACTTTACCATCCGTTTTCCCATATATGGTTAATCATTGCTTTCTAGTTTACAACTTTTCCTTAAGCGCTCTTAGTTGCTAATGGGAGAGCTACTACTGTCCTTGGGTAAATTTATTGGATTAAGTAACTCTTTGTAACATATAGGTCTTTGTATCATTCACAGTGAGGTCACTCAGATGTTTTTCCATATAGCAGTCCTTTCCGTGACATCTAGGTCTCAGAAGATATATTACCACTTAAAGGGGTTTAACTGTTTGTTAATGTAATTTCCAACAAGCACTTTCCTCTCTTATAGTAATGTGAATAGAGAGGGTCTCTCAGAGTTCATGTATCCAGGCACGTCTTCCCCTTATAATAATGTGAATAGAGAGGGTCCCCCAGAGCCCATATATCTGACTCTGTATGATTCCTATTTTATTCACATTATTTCTTTTATCTACATTATTCTTTATTTGCTATTTACCTCAAGTTTCTCTTGTGACCGACAGGAAAGGCCCAGCAAGGAGGCCTTAAATTGTCTGGGACGGAGTCAGAAGGAAAACAACCTCAGGGTCCTCCAATTATAAGCAGAGAGGAAAAATATATTGGTGGTGGTAAAAGAAGACACACAAAGTAGGTAAACGGATCTCTTGTTCTTGTATTTTAATGGGAGTTTCTTTATTTGTGTCTAGCCAAATAAAGCAAGGAACTGGATGTAACCCGGGAGGAGAATCCCCTCCATCTCAATGAGGACCTCAAAAGGCCGGAGGAAAAGCAGCCAGAGAGCCAAGAGGAGAAACCATTTCAACCCTTGAAGGGTGGAAAGAGTCTCAGGAAGAGGAGATCCCTCCCTTCCCATCAAAGGATCCCCTCAGGAGGAAACCAGATTCATGCACAGAGTGTGGAAAGTGTTAAATGTGGGTGGAGTGAAGAGGCAGGACTCTCGGCTAAGACAACAGCTCCTTTATTTGGTAGACTGGTAGAAGTCAGTGAATGTCCAGCAGCTCCTCTTTTAAAGGGAGCTGTCTGACAGCTCAGCCACTAGATCTCCTGAATTTCCCACCTGTAGTGTGAACCAATCAATTTAAACCACCAGTCAGATCCCTAAAAGTGATACTGCCAATCAATTGGGAGAAGGGGAGACTTGGATTCCATTTACTAGCATTGCCTGTGTCAACAGATATTTTACAACCTATATCCTGGCACCAAAGAACCCTGAGATCCTCTTAACATGGAGGAATGTTTATGATAGCCATGTGGGTTGTTTCACCTTGAAGGGAAACAATAATAAGGATATAATAAATAATGCTAGGATATGATATACTGGTATACTAGATTCTGTAACCATTAGGTTCTTGTAATACACATATGCCTTTGTATTTGTATCACATATATTATGCCTTTATATTTGTATCTCCTGTAACAAACATATTCTGTTATTAGGCCTGTAATGTATCTGGTATTTGTCAAACATATGTCCCTGCCATTTGACCTGAACCCATATCAATCTTCTCCCTGTTTTTTTCTTGTGCCATCTAAGAGCATGGTACTATCTTAAGGTGACCAGATTTTAACATTGGTAAAGAGGGACATTGTGGGCGTGGCTTATTTTGTGGGCGTGGCTAGCTGGTCATGTGACTGGGTGGGCGTGGCTAGCTGGTCATGTGACCGGGTGGCCATGGCTATGTGTATAGGGTAAGGTGAACAGATTTTAACATTGGTAAGAGGGACACCATTGTGGGCGTGGCTTATTGTGTGGGCATGGCTTGGAGGCCATGTGACTGGGTGGGCGTGGCTAGCTGGTCATGTGACCGGGTGGCCATGGCTATGTGTATAGGGACTACTCAGAGGGCTGGAAAGTCATTTCTGACAGGTCCTCACACTTTTGACTGGTCCTCACACTTATGACCATCCTCACATTTATGCCCGTGCAGCATTCTTAACAACCATGTCACTCATTTCACAACTGCTTCTCTTCACCATGGTGACAAGATAGGGCAAAAAACGTAAAATGTGAGGACAGTCGTAAGTTCGAGGACTGGTCAAAAGTGTGAGGACCAGTCAAAAATAACTTTTTCAGCCCTCTGAGTAGTCCATATGCACAAAAGGACTAACCAGAGGGCTGAAAAAAGTCATTTCTGACAGGTCCTCGCACTTTTGACTGGTCCTCACACTTATGACCATCCTCACATTTATGCCCGTGCAGCATTCTTAACAACCATGTCACTCATTTCACAACTGCTTCTCTTCACCATGGTGACAAGATAGGGCAAAAAACGTAAAATGTGAGGACAGTCGTAAGTTCGAGGACTGGTCAAAAGTGCGAGGACCAATCAAAAATAACTTTTTCAGCCCTCTGAGTAGTCCATATGCACAAAAGGACTAACCAGAGGGCTGAAGAAAGTCATTTCTGACAGGTCCTCGCACTTTTGACTGGTCCTCACACTTATGACCATCCTCACATTTATGCCCGTGCAGCATTCTTAACAACCATGTCACTCATTTCACAACTGCTTCTCTTCACCATGGTGACAAGATAGGGCAAAAACGTAAAATGTGAGGACAGTCGTAAGTTCGAGGACTGGTCAAAAGTACGAGGACCAGTCAAAAATAACTTTTTCAGCCCTCCGAGTAGTCCATATGCACAAAAGGACTAACCAGAGGGCTGAAGAAAGTCATTTCTGACAGGTCCTCGCACTTTTGACTGGTCCTCACACTTATGACCATCCTCACATTTATGCCCGTGCAGCATTCTTAACAACCATGTCACTCATTTCACAACTGCTTCTCTTCACCATGGTGACAAGATAGGGCAAAAATGTAAAATGTGAGGACAGTCGTAAGTTCGAGGACTGGTCAAAAGTGCGAGGACCAGTCAAAAATAACTTTTTCAGCCCTCTGAGTAGTCCATATGCATTAAAGGATACAGTAATAGAGAGGGATGAATGAAGGGAAGGGAAATTAGAGTAGGAGTGACGGTTAAGAGAGGGAGGAAGAGAGGAGGAGAAGGAGAAAGGAAGAGGAAATAGGGAGGAGGAGAAGAGGGTGGGGGGAAGAGAAAGTAAGAAGGAAAGAAAAGAGAGGTGGTAGGTTTGAGGAGAAAGATTGCTGTACAATAAAAAAGATGAAAGGGAAGAAAGCCAACCCCAAACAAATATAAAGATATTAAAATAAAGAATGAATTGTTAAACTTTAAAGAATAAAAGAGAACAAATATGAATAAATAGCAATAATTAGAAACACACATACATACAATGTATTTTCTTTGAACAGAATATTTGGCTGGTTCACAAATTTAAACAGTGTTTAGTCATTTCAATTAAATTTACAATTTCTATATTTCCTTTTTGCCATATTTATTCCTCATCTATTTTTTTAAAAAAACAATATTACCCTTCATCCTCATCTCTAATCTTAATCAAATTCAATTTTTCCCTTCTATTCTATTTTATACCCCTTCCCATTGTCATCTATTTTTATATCCATCCTCACATTGGTTAATTATGTAATTATGTAATACAGTTGTTTAATACAAATTCAACATTTTAATATAAATCAATTAGTTATATAACTATCTTTTTTGTATATTAATCAATATGAACATGAATATTCCAATTATTTCCATGCAATCCAATTTCTTACAAATCAATTAATTATACTTACCAATAATAATAAACCAAATAATTTCCCCCATATATTCCTCCAAACCACAACTTAACCATTTCTGCTTTCAACACAGTATACAATTAATAATATCTCAATTATTACAATTCCCTAGTTAAAAAGAGCTTTTTTTTCTTTTGTGTTTTAAAATCTTGAACTCTCCTCTTTTGCCCTAAATAATTTTCCATTGTTTGCACTTACCTTTTTTGGTGAGGAAAAGGAAAATAAATCTGCTGCCTAATTTTCCAACGTTGCAAGCAAACCACAAAGCCAACAGCCTGTTTTACTTTCAGTTTCGTTTTGAGCTTGGTTTGCACAAAGAGAAAAAAAAAACTGAGCAATTTAGCAAGAGCAGAGCCCTGTGCAAATCAGCTGAGAGGGGGAAGCCGAGCTAATTAACGTAGGGCGGCCCTTTGAAGCCCCACGGCAAGAGTTTAAACAGGTTTTTTCCCTCTAGCCATCAGCGGGGATTCAGGAGGCAGCCGGGACTCAGGAGGCAGAATGAAAAATCGGGACTTTTTTAAAATGCCGCGGGACGCGGGACAAATTGCTCAAAAGCGGGACTGTCCCGCCAAAAGCGGGACGTCTGGTCACCTTATACTATCTCAGTCTTAATTTATGTTGATCTGGATAGACTCCTACTTTCCAGGGCCAGGGGGCCTAAGTGGCCAATTGAGTAAACAAAGAAATGCTCAAGATGACTAATTGGGAAGTTTCTATTCCCCCTTGCAGGGCAACAAGGAATGCAGGGGCCTGGATTGGGAGGCCAGAGTTGGGTACTAATCTGACGTCTCTGAGGGTATAAAAGGACGCCATACCTTCCCCAAGGTGTGGCTATCTCCTCGCATGCATTGTATCTGTATGTTCTGGATATAGTTCCACCCAGTATTTTGTTTTTGGCCATAAATAAAATCTGTTTTTTTTGCAAGCCTCGTCTTGAGTCTCTCTCTTTGGCATTCTGGTGACTCAAGTGTATTTTGGGACCTTACATTTCTGGCGCCCGAACAGGGACTTGAAGGCAAAGTTTCTTCAAGGTGGCTGCATTCAGCTTCCCACAAACTGAGCCGCTTTGAGGCTTGGTGGCCTTCATTAAAGGCAGATGGAAGAAACCAGCTTGGACCAGTACCGAAGTCAAGAGCACTCCTGGAAAAATTTATCCAGTGACTTTGATCTGGTCATTTGCTGGCAGGCTCCGATCCTGCCTGTCCTGAACGCCTAACAAAGAGGCTTGCACTGTGGGGGGTTATGGAACTGAGCTCTTCTGGGTGAGTAGAATTTTTTTTTTCTCTTGGGAAGGGGAGTGTTGCTTTGTGAGTGTGTGAATGAGACGAGGGAAATTCCTCAGAGGTTTGCCCTCGAAGCGATGTGTGGAGATCCAATCTGCGTTTCTGATTATCCGAGAGGAGATCAGCCAGAGACGATCGCTTTGAAAGGAGTGTGACTGTTGGAATAAGAATCTGTAGTGCAGGAGAGGGCTCTGACCAAACTTCGGACCCGCAGGGGAGGTCTGGGAAATCTCTTAAGGAAAAAGAGAGGGTTTGGTTAGGCTTCGCACCGATAGAACGGTGTGGGAAATCTCCTCAGGAAGAAAGAGAGTCTAGTCAGGCTTCGAGCTGACAGAAAGGAATCCCCTGGGAAAAATGGGCAACCATGCTGGTAGCCTGTTTGGAACAAATAACCTAGTAACAAGAATTGGGCCGTGTTCTCCATTTGGCTCTGTTATCCCACTGGAACACGTTACAGACAAGTTGTGAAAAAACAAAACAAAAATAGTATTAAAAAATATGAATGAAAAAATGTTGTGGCAGTAAAAGTTGTCTGTAAAAAGAAAAGTGGAGTTCAAACTTGCTCATGAGAGCCGTGGCTCAATGCAAATGATGTGTATACCTCTTATACATCTTGATCTTTAAAATGGGCCAGCGATTGCTGGGAGCTCCAAGTTAGAATGAGAACACACAGAACACCGCCAGGGCAGAGGCACGTAGTAACAATCTAGTGCTAAAGAGAGATCTATGGGTGGCAAAGAAATATTGTAGTGTTATAAAGATCTTGATAATTTACCATTCTCAAAAGAGCCAGAGAAGTCTGAAAGAACTAAAAATAAAGAAGAAATTGTTTATTGTTCTTCCCACCTGGGTTTTAGCAGGTAATAAAAAATGTAAAACCTGCCTAAATGGGAAGATTGATATAATTTGACTTGGTCAATTTGGTGTGATTTCTGTTACAAAATTCCTGGATATGCATCTATAATAATAGCATGTAGAATTGATTGTGATATGTCTGGCCAGCCTGCAAATTAAGTAAACATCTCGGCTTGGAGCTGTGGGAAACGGAAAGTAGTTAGGGCCCACAATCATATTTATGATTTAAACTGCTCTCTGAGTTTCCACACTGCTTTAAGAATAAACTACAGGTTGCCCAAGGAAATAAAATTAAAAAAAAAAAAAAACAACCTCCACAGGTCTGGAAATGTTTGGTGGTATATGTGTGTATGTGTATGTGTGTAATCATTTCCAAACTTGCAGGAAGGATGAGACCCTCTAACAACAGCAGACAAAAAGTTATTTAGAAAATGGAGCTCATTGGCTTGTGAAAAAGCTCCCTGAAATAATTATGATTGGTTTGCATGGAGGAAGCATTAAATGAAATTTTTGTATGTGAAATTGGTTTATACAAAAAGTCTGATTGCAGTACAAATGCGAATGGGTGTGTGTGAGATGTCCCGAAGCTCATAAGGAGTGATAAGGCGAAGTGATCCTGAAACCTGTGAATGCCTGGGTGTTGAGGATGTGGGAGATAAATTTGTGGAAAATGTCTGTGAGGCTAGAGAGAAATGCAGAGGGTTGTTTTGTTGAAAGGATGCTGAGAGGCGAAAGGAGGTGAGAATTCTATGTAGTTTAAACATTTTTCTCCCTGTATTTCCCCTTCCCCCCATCATTCTTTTACACAAGGACAGCCCCCCCACTCCCTTGGAGGAGCGAGAGAAGCAGGGAGATGGAGGGGCGGCTCTACATAGAATGGGAGGGGCTCCTAAGGGTCCCAGATATTGCAAGGGTTGGAGAATGGGGGGGGGGAGTCCCAGTCCTCTGAGGATTGGGGGTGTGTGTGCAGGGGTGAAAGGGGGGCTGCGGGTTTTTGTTCTTTTCACCATTTTTTTCCCTCTCTGCTGAACAAGCCTGAGAAAGGCAGGGTAAAGGGTGATATCTGATACCTGCCTTTACAGTTGCATTGTGTTTGGCTCTGAATACAATTTTGATTTTCTTTTTCCTTCTGGACATTTTTGAGGTTTCAAATACTTACATACCCAATTATATTTCAGAGTATTGACTCAAAATACCTCATTTAGATTGTTTGTTTTATTTTTGAAGCTGCTTTTCTTACTCTTTTATGTCTCTATGTCTGCGTGCATTTTGCATACTTAGCAGACAAGGTGCTCTATCCTATGGCATGTTTGTTTGTTTATTTGTTTGTTTGTTTGTTTGCTTGTTTGTTGTTAGCAGCACAAGTTGCTGCCCTTTTAGGAATTGTTACAGAGATGAGTTAGAAATTACAATATGTAGTAAGGGAGAGTCAGTGGCATTTTTGTCTAAAATGTTAGATTCTGCCTGTTAAGGATTTCCAGTTTGTGTTCAAGCAGTGGCAGCTATGGCAGTGTTAGTGAAGGAAAGTAGAAAGTTGACTTTTGGAGGAGCCCTAGTGCCCCTCCTCAAGTGAGGGTGATCTTGATGAGAGTATGCTTGTTTTTGTTTGAATCCAGCTCAGTTTACGAGGAGATTTAGAAGGACGATCAGATATTGGTGCTGAGAAGGGGTTAATTTGTTTATAGATGGGAAGAGAAAGTGGTAGCAGGTAAGAGAAGACATTTAGGTAAGTTGGTTTGCACAGGCTTGTGAAATCAAGCTTTGAATTTCTTTGAAGCTTGAGGCGCTACTTGGAAGCCAGGATGGCAGCGGCAGAAAGAACTGAATGTTTAAGTGTTAGGTGAGAAGTACTAGTTAAAGAAAATGTGAGCAGTAGAAAGAGAAGGGAGGGCTACTTTAGCGTGAGACCATTTCAATGCATTTGAGTTGATTTTATTAGACCAACTTAAGTGGGGAGACTTAGATATTTATTGGTGACAGTGGGTCACTTGACTGGATGGGTTGAGGTTTATCGAGCCATGAGAGCCACTCAGCAGTAGTCACCAAAATTAACAGACAATACCTAAATATGGGACAGTAGAAGCTATAGACAGCAACCAAGAGACTCATTTTACTGCAAAAGTGCTTCAATTAATAATGGAGGCAGTGGGAATGTCATGTTCCATGGAATGCAAAATCATCTCTGCTGTGAACCAAATCTTTACGCTTGCCTTGCCAAATGATGTTTGGATTACCACGCTTGGACAGAATGGGGGAAATTCCACACTAGGGAACTAAAGACATGTTCGTAAAGAACTGTATACTTGCCCTCTATTCTTCTTCATCTTACCTCAGAATCAAAGGACTCCTAGCTCAAACCCTACCTCTCGATTTTGCCGTTCATAAGTTCCAGCCTGGTGATTGGGTCCTGATAAAACCTGACATGAAGACAAACTTAGCCAAGCCTGGGACAGGTCCTACCAAGTCCTGCTGACTACTGAAACAGCAGTCCAACCTAAAGACAAAGGGTGGACCACTACACCCATGTAAAAGGACCAGTGAAAGAACTTAAAGAGTGGCAAGTGATTCCTGAAGAAGACCTGCTGAGAATAAACTTTTCCAAAAACTGGTGTGGTCATTGTGGTATGAATGGGTTTTGTTTGTGATTTTTCTTGTTGCAGGAGTAGCCACTTTTTGGACTTTCCAGCCTGAGTGGTGGCCTCTTTTATTCCATCTGGAGCATGCCAATTAAGAGTTATCATGTAGTCACATGATTCCCGCGATGGAAAGCATTCCATCATTTAAATAAAAAGTGTGGAATGAAGGGAAACAATAATAAGGATATAATAAATAATACTAGAATATGATATACTGGTATACTAGATTCTGTAACCATTAGGTTCTCTCTCTCTCTCTCTCTCTCTCTCTCTCTCTCTCTCTCTCTCTCTCTCTCTCTCTCTGGATGTGATTTATTTAACTCTGCAAAGTTTGAAAAACTAGTTGTTCACTAAGGTTGATTTTGTTCTTGGAGTCTGGCCACACTATTGCATCAGCCCTTTTGGGTGGTGCCCTTGAGCATTAGCTTTCAAAATAAAGTTCCAACTCAGCTGGCAGCTATTTCAGGTCTGTGACATGCTCTGGCATTAACTGGCCCCCAGAGTTTTGTCTTTCATCACTATGCAAATAAATATCAGGTTTATTTGTTTTTTCAGCCACAGGTGCCGTGTATTCCCTCCGGGGCCACTTTCAAGCATGGAGCTCCCAAACCTCTTAAATCTAGATGACTGATTTAATTCCATCTCTGCCCCTGTTATTATGAGTCACATGGGGATTATTTCCCTTTCATTTCCCTCTAGAGAATTTCCCAACAATCTTTGACTGCAAGAACTAGCTGAATTATCCAGGGATCCCTCCTGAGAGGGAGAATTATGGTAAAAGTTTCAGCTCCGCTCTTTGGCCGAATCCTCCAGGGGAGACTTTGGGCAGAGAAATATGGAGTTTAGGGACAGGCAGGGTCTGTGCTCTTGAATGTACGTCTCTCTCCTTTCAAGATAAAGCTGAGTGTTTCTCTGTATTTGAATCAGGAAAGACACCTCAGATTCCACCTTGTGAGAGTCCTTTGATTCTTCTAATTCTTCTTTAGAAACAGGAAAGGGATTCATTGATTCATGCCATGAATGATGGACCTCCTGCTTCTGCTTCTGCTGCTGCTTTTGTCCCATCCAGTCTCTGGGAAGCTGAGAATGAAATGCCCGCTGAGTTCAGAGAACCAGGATGGAAAACAACCACAGAGCTTTTACAGCCCAGGAGACCATCTCATTGGTTTAGTCCTCACTGGAAGTGAAAGATTGCATAGAAAGTTGCTTTTCAATATGGCTCCTTCTCTTCAGTTTGTTTTCCATGATTTGTAAGTCATTCAGTCATCCATCCATTCTAACCCTCTCCTTCTTTTCAGTTTTTTATTTTTCATTTCTTCCTATATTGGGGAATATGTCTAATTTCCTGAATGATTTTGATTTCCATGGCTTCTCTCTTTTGTCTGATTTTGTGAAAGAGACTCAAATCCAAAAATGGATCTGAAAAAAAGCTGAAAGGGCTGCAGATTATTTTCCTTTCTCACTTCAATCCTTAATTTATCACTTGAATAATGAATTTAAAGTAGTGGTGAAATCAGTTGTAGTTGCCATACCACAGCCATTCCCATATTTGTGTAACTGATCATTGCTTTTGGATCAATGTTGGCTTAAGGCTCAATAGACTTCTGGAGGATTATATATTAAAATCAGTATTTATTGTTGCTTTTGATTATAATAACATGTTTTAACAATAGGAGTCTTCATTGGTTTTCATATGGCTTACGGTTCATTTTCAACATTCAACTGGCCAACAAGAATTCCCATCTCTTGCACAATCTCACACTTGGCTACAACATCCATTACAACCATTTGAGCCCTTTCCGCACTTCAGATGCCTTGCTGGACATTCTCTCCACTGGAGAAGCCAATGTCCCCAACTACGGCTGTGGAAGGAAGGAGAACCTTCTGGCTCTTCTTGATGCAGCTGACAGGGACATCTCCATCCAGATGTCAACATTAGGAGGCACCTACAAAGTCCCACAGGTTTGTGTGTGTGTTTCTCCTTCTGGTAAAGTGAGGGGTGGGTGGTGGTGGGTGAGCAATATATGTAATCATGTCTTCTTCATGGAATTCAAGAGCTGCATATTATTTTCTCCATATTATCAAAAATGTCAATATTTTACCCCATTATGTTCATCTTGAGATTCATCATAAAAGGCCTGAAATACAAGCAATACATTCCCTGGAGAAGACATTCTACCAATTATTTAACCGATCAAAAAGTATCCTTGGTTGTTGGGGCCCCTATTAGCATCTTCATTTTCACAGATAAATGATGCCTGCCCTATCCACTGAGATTGAAGTTGGCAATAGTAGCATTTTACCTATCTAAAAAAATGGAATAAAAATTATAGGCCAAATAGACTAGCAGATATTGTGGTTAAAATTTATGCCATGATCCTCTTAGTTAAACTTGAGAAAAAATCATTCCTTGCAGAAGAACCAGAAGGTTTTAGGTAGAATTAAAAGCTATATAGATTTTATAAGGAATAATGCACAAGTTAACAATCTAATATTGGCAACAAATTTGTCTTGAAATGTCTAATCTATATCAGTGAGGTAAAACAAGGTTTGCTGCTTTCTAGATGTTAGTGCAACATTTGACTCAATAAACAGAGAAATATGATGGAGAAAATGGATGGCCCTCAAAATGGAGCTTAGACTGTTGGCCCTGATCCAAGCCCTTGTTTGAGAGGGAGGTTTGGACTCAATGGAGCCAAGAGAAGAAGGATCCATGCTTACTGTTAGATCGGCACAGGGAAAAGAGACGCGACTCAGCTATAGTCCGATCAGCACTTTATTTCAATAGGAAAACGAACTACCGGCTGAGCTGCCGAGCCTCCTTTTATGCGGCTCCGGCAAGCCAGCCGGCCAATGACAGCTATTTAAAATTCCCGCCAGTGGAATCAGCCAATCCCCCGGCAGATGTCCTTATAAGGACATAACACCCCTCCCCTCCTAGTTCTTAGTCAGTCAATCCGTGGCCGACGTAGGTCACGTAATCGTGCAGGTAGGCGGGGCGGCTAATAGTCCTACCTGACCTGTGCGGCTCAGTTCTTTCATCGACGCTGCTCCGAACGAGTTGGCCTTCTGCTCTCTCCTGTCCCTGCGGTGGAACATCCTGGGACTCGGCCGTTGAGTGTGCGGGGCCTCGCCTAGCGCCTCCGGCTGGAGTGGAGGAATCGTTCTGCGGTCAGTGAGGTCCCTCTTCCTGGCCGGGGTGATGGATGCTCGGTTCCTGGCGTTCGCCTCTCGTTCAGACTGGACAGCTGAATCGCGGTAGGACCCTTGGCTCTTTTCCCTTTTCTTTGCCTCTTGTTCTGGGTCTCTCGCCGTCGGCGGTGGCGGAACATCCCCATGGATGTGCTCCCGCTTGTAGTTGTGGTTGTTGTTGGCCGGTCCCACTGGGGTGGGGTTGGCCTACCTTGTCGGGGTCGGGTAGGCCTCCCCCGATGGGGTAGTGTCGGTCTCCCTTGCCGGGGTGGTGGATGCCTACCCCGCTGGGTCGGTGTAGGCTTGCCATGTTGGGTTGTCGTCAGTCTACCCCGTCATGATGGTGGGAGTCCCTTTTGCTGGGGAATCGCCAGTCAGCGTTGTTGGTGAGATGATGGCCCATCGTGTTGGGTTGGTGCCGGTCTACCTCGTCTGCCTCGCTGGGGTGGAGGTGGCCCGCCGTGCCAGGTTGGTGCCAGCCTGCCCCGTCGGGGTGGGGCAGGTCTACCTCCTCAGGGTGTTGTAGGCCTACCTCATCGGGGTGTTGCAGGCCTACCTCGTTGGGGTGGCACAGGTCTACCTCATCGGGGTGGTTTCCCTTGACTTCCCTCCACCTTTTCCGGAGCTGGTCAATGTGCCGTCTGCAGGTTCGTCCATCGTCCAGCTCCACTTCGGCAGGCCCTGGAAGTTTAGCGCAAACACCACGTCTCCGCTTCTGAAACTCCGTGGTGGCTGTGAGTTGTTTGGTTTGCTTTGCGGGTTGTATTGGGGGTGAAGCCGATCTAGCGGAGATCGCAGCCATCATGGCGATGAGGCCGGAGGATTTTCTGGATGACCGGGCTCGGGTGGCATTTGTTATCAGCTCCCTCTCTGGCACTGCCGCCCGATGGGCCACGTCCCTGTTGCTGCAAAATAGCCCCTTGCTCCTGGACTATCAGGGCTTTTTGCAACACCTGCGCACCATGTTTGAAGACCCCCTCCGGGTGCAGACAGCAGCGAGGCGCATCAAGAACCTCCGCCAAGGCAAGCGCCCCCTGCAGGACTATATTGCGGAGTTCCGACTGCTAGGCCAGGATTCAGCTTGGAATGAGGCGGCGCTGATGGATGCCTTCCAGGACGGCCTCTCCGACGAGATGCAGGACGAGCTGGTTCGTGTGGAGGCGCCTGCAACGGCGACAGCCCTGTCGGGCTCTTCTGGAACCACCGACAGCGTCGGCACCCCCGCGTTTCGCACCGACAGCGCCCAGGACCGCACCGCGTTTTGTGGTGACGGCTGAGGAGCCCATGGAGCTCGGAGCAGCCAGACCACAACTGACGGCCCAGGAGCGGATGCGGAGACGCCAAGGGGGGTTGTGCCTCTATTGTGGCGAGGCTGGACATTTTGCTGCCTTCTGTCCCCGGAAGCAGAGTGGACCGCTCAAGCCTGTTCCGGAGTCTCGGCGTGACCAGCCGGGAAACGGGCCAGGCCTGGCCTAGGGGAAACCCTGGGTCAGGCACGTGACCATGTCCCGCCAGAGTCGGCGGCTGTGGACTGTGAGCCCCCTCGGCACCTGATTTTGAACACCCGGGTGTTGTTGGCTAACCGGTCGGAGGGGCTCCAGGCGCACGTGCTGGTGGACTCAGGGGCCACCACGAACTTTATGGACCAGGCCTTTGTGGCCCATTACAAAGTCCCCTTGGTTCCAGTGGACCCTCCGTTGAGGGTCGAGACTATCGATGGGCGGGAACTCGTGGCGGGGCCCATCAAATTTGCTACCCAGCCCTTGCGCCTCGCCATTGGGAACCACGAGGAGGCGATCCAGTTTTATGTGACGGCGGATCTGCACTTTCCCTTGGTCCTGGGGATGGCCTGGCTTCGGGCGCACGACCCTCAGGTGGCATGGTGGAGAAACGCCATCTCGTTCCCGAGCCTGCAGTGTATCAACCACCTTTGCCACACCTGTGCCGGCCAGGACGTCTCTGCCCCGAACGTCTCCTTGCCTCTGGAGCTGACACCCTTCACAGACGTGTTCAGCGAGAAGGAGGCGGACCGCTTGCCCCCGCACCGACCCTACGACTGCGTGGTGGACCTGATGCCCAACGCGCCCCTGCCCTCGGGACGTTTGTACTCCATGTCGGAGCCCAAGCTGGCCGCCTTACGGGACTTTCTGGAAAAGAACCTGGCCCATGGGTTCATCCGGCCTTCGATCTCCCCGCTCTCGGCCCCGGTCCTCTTAGTGAAAAAGAAGACGGGGGACTTACGCCTGTGTTGCGACTACCGGCGCTTGAATGCCATCACAGTGCGGAATCGCTACCCCCTGCCGCTGATCCCGGAGCTGATGGAGAGGTTGCGGGAGGCCTCGATCTTCACTAAGCTCGATCTCCGAGGGGCCTACAACCTGGTGCGCGTGCGAGAGGGGGACGAGTGGAAGATGGCGTTCGGCACTCGGTACGGACACTTCGAGTATACCGTCATGCCGTTCGGGTTGACCAACGCCCCCGCGGTCTTCCAGCACTTGATGAATGACGTGTTCCGGGACATGCTGGATCGGTTCGTGGTGATCTACCTGGATGACATTTTGATCTATTCCCAGACCCCGGAAAGTCACCTCCAGCATGTCCGCCAGGTCCTGCAGCGCCTGCGGGAGCACCAGCTCTATGCGAAGTTGGAGAAATGCTACTTCTTCCAGACTTCCATAGAGTTCCTCGGGCACATAATCACCCCCGAGGGCATCGCGATGGACCCGCGCAAGGTGGAGGCCTTGCGCAGTTGGGAACCCCCGTGTCGGGTGAAGGACGTTCAGAGTCTGTTGGGATTCGCCAACTACTATCGGACCTTCATCCCGGGCTTCGCCACCCTGACCTTGCCGTTGACCCAGCTCCTTCGGAAGAAGGTCCCGTTCCAGTGGGGGCCCCCGCAGCAGCAGGCCTTCGAGGTCCTCAAGCAGGCCTTTGTCACGGAGCCGGTACTGAGGCACCCCAATCCACACCGTCCGTTCGTGGTTGAGACGGACGCGTCCAACGTGGCGATTGGGGCGGTGCTGCTACAGGCTCTGGTGGATGGCGGCACTCTTTTTCCCTGCGCTTACTACTCCCGGAAACTCAATCCTTCCGAGCGCAACTACACCATCTGGGAAAAGGAGTTGTTGGCTATCAAGGCCACGTTCGAGGCTTGGCGACATCACCTCGAGGGGGCCCGACACCAGGTGGAGGTGCGGACGGACCATCGGAACCTGGAGCACCTCACCACGGCCAGGAAGTTGAACAAGCGGCAGATCCGGTGGTCGTTGTTTTTCACCCGGTTCAACTTCCACGTCACGTACGTTCCGAGCAACCTCAACCAGAGGGCGGACGTGCTATCCCGTAAGCCGGAATACTTTTGCCCCAAGGACTCCCTTCCCCCCCGGACAGTGCTGCCAGCGGACTCCTTGGCCGTGGTCCAGGAACCGGTGGACCTGCGGGCTCAGGTGCTGGAAGCGCAGCGACGGGACGACTGGTCGCAGCAGCGGAGAGCGGACGTCGGCCCCGCGTCCCCATGGACCATGGAGGAGGGCTTGCTCAGGCACCGGGGTCGGCTGTACGTGCCCATGAGTCCGCTCCGAGCTCTCGTCATGAACCAGTGCCATGACAACCCCACGGCGGTGTCAGGTTTCGGTGCTATCTTGAATAAACTTCATTCTCAAACGCAAACTCTAATGAATCACTTTTATTTTAAGAATAGCCGAGTCCGACATTCCTGATTTCATTTTGCAGCCAAACTGGCCCCTCCTTCCAACCCCCTCCTCTTCCGCTCTCCAACCCCAATGTCCCATTGGCCATCATGCAGATCCATTTCTACCTCCCGGCACGTTCTTTTCACAGGAATGTAGCCCCCATCCTCGTCTCCCAGGAAACACTATCTGTACATACAAAACTAGGTAAAAGTTCATCTTGTTATGTCAGCGCTGGAAGAGAGCCTAATTTGGAACGCTGACAGGAGGGGCACTTCGGCTTCTCTAAGATTTTGAACTTAGTGACGCGGACTTTTTGGTGGCCTCGGGTATGGCACGACGTGCACGCCTACGTGACGTCCTGTGTGACGTGCCGACAGGCCAAAGCCGCGTCCGGCCCCCCTCCTGGACTCCTCCAGCCGCTGCCGACACCAGAGAGACCGTGGGGAGCCATCTCCATGGACTTCCTGACTGACCTGCCCGTCCGCTACATTCACGACTGTCCTCGTGGTGGTGGATGCGCTCACGAAGATGGCACATTTCATCCCGTGCCGCGGCCTGCCCTCGGCCCGCACCACGGCTCGCCTGTTCCTGCAGCACATCTTCCGCCTCCACGGCCTGCCGGACTGGGTGGTTTCGGACCGTGGGGCCCAGTTCACGGCCCGCTTCTGGAAAAGCCTGATGGCCACGCTGGAAGTGCAGGTGTGCCTGTCGTCGTTGCACCATCCGGAGACTGACGGGGGCACGGAGAAGGTCATCGGCATACTGGAGCAGTACCTCCGCTGTTTTGTCAACCAGAGCAGGACAACTGGGCCGAGTACCTTCCCCTGGCGGAGTTTGCCTTTAACAACTCCCAACACACCTCCACCCAGATGACCCCGTTCCATGCCAATGTCGGATACCATCCACGGCTTTTCCCATTGATCATCATGGACTCCCCTGTTCCCGAGACCCGGGACTTCCTCTCGGAGCTGCAGGCGGTGCAGCAACTGGTGCGGCGGCAGCTGATCCGGGCAAAAGAGGATTATAAACGGTTCGCCGATCGCGCCCACCGGGCGATGCCACCACTGGAAGTAGGAGATCGGGTGTGGCTGTCCACGAAACACCTCCCCACGGACCGGCCAGTGAGGAAACTGGCCCACCGCTTTATCGGTCTCTTCCCTATCGAGGCGGTCATCAACCTGGTGGCCTACCGGTTGACTCTACCCCGCTCCATGCAGCTCCACCCCGTTTTTCATTGGTCCCTCCTGGTCCCTGAGGCCCCCGCGAGGCATCTCCGCCGCCCGATGACGCCTGCCCCGCCCCAGCTGCAGCCGACGAGGACGACGCCTCGACGTACAAGGTGGACAGTATCTGGGACTCCCGTTGGCTGAAGGGGCGCTTCCAATACCTCATCGCCTGGAAGGGGTACGGGGCCGAGGATTTCACCTGGGTGGACGCGTCTGCCATTCAGGCCCCTGACCTGGTGCGGGCTTTCCACGAACAGTTCCTGTCCCAACCCCATCCCGACCGTCAGACCCGGGGGAAGGGCCCTGCGGTGGGGGATAGTGTTGTGGCCCCGCCCTCTGAGCCTATCCCATCGGAGGAAGAAAGCTCCGAGCATGAGGAAAAGGAGTCAGCCAGGCCTCCCTCTCCAGGCCCCTCCCCTCTGGCACTGTCTCAGGTGCTGGCCGAGGGAGAGGAGATTAGCAGGGAGACAGGTGTCTCGGATGAGAGTGAAGGAGAGACATCATTCCTGGACGCACGCCTCCAAAGGCGTCATAAACGATTGCAGCAGCTCAGGAGGCGTGCTAGGGATTAGAACTGAGTCACTGGACCACACCCCAGAGACTATATAATAGAGGGTGGTGGCCAGTGATCCTTGTGACGAACAAAAATAAACCTTGGATAGTCACTAAAGCATCGTCCGAAACTGCGGAGAGGAATATTATTTTCTGTTGGACTCTTGTACGCTGAGTATATTATCTTTCTGTTTCTGTGGAAATAAAAGCACTTGGCAGACGGTGTGTATATTGCTGCCAAGTTAAATAAAGACCTGGGTGTGTGCCAAGTGCTTCGTTAACCCTCGGCTGGCTGTGTTTGTGTGTGTGTGTGGACGGGGACAGAACATCTTGCTTGCAGCAGTTCGAGGTGTCTTTTGGATAGCTGCAGCTTGAGCTTCTTCAGCTGCCCCCAGTCTATGATCGAGTAAGGCGATCCCGAGTCGATTTCCATGGGGCATGGTGTCCTTTCCACGTGAACGGTCACGTGGAACTTGTCAGATCCCTTGGCAGCGGCATGCGCTATAGTGATCTGATGGACCCCTCTGCTCTTTACGTGGCTCTCTCCGTCTCGCCGGGGGTATTGGGACCGTTTGGATGACCTCTGGTATTCGCGGTCCATGGTCCTGGGAGCCTCTGAGACTGGTTCTGCCGCTCTGCATGCCTCAGCGATGTGGCCCTTTCTCCTGCAGCGCCTGCAGGTCGCATCCCACCAGTGACATCTGGCGCGTGGATGGTCCCCGTTGCAGCTGGCGCAGCATTCCTCCCGGCCACCATCTTGAGGCTTTTTCTGCCTTTGGGGTCTTGTGACCTTATGGACAGCCATTTCAAATTCAGAGTCAGACCCAGTGGTTGTCTCGTCTGAAGATTGTTGGGGATCCCTGTGGATCTTGTCGATCCCCTTGGATCTCCGCATCACGGCTACTGCTCTGTCGGAAGATTCGGCGGCTGTAGCTTCTTCGATCACATCTTTTAAGGACACTTTCTTCTGGCTGAGGAGTTTCTTTTGGACTGTGCTGTCCCTCATTCCGAAGACAATTAGGTCCCTTAGCTGGACATCCACATTCTTGAACTCGCAGCTGGCCGCGATTTTCCGGAGCGCTAATATGAAGTCCTTGACTGATTCCCCATTGTGCTGGTTGCGCTGATGGAAGTCGAACCAGTTGGCTAACGGGGTGCTTGATGGAGCGTAATGTTCCTAAAGGACTTCTTGTAGCTCAGACCATGGCATCAGCTCGATGTCTCTCGGTGTCACGAGGTCCATGGCCATTTCCAGGACCCCTGAGCCACAGTGAGCCAGGAAGAGAGCTCTCTTCCTGTTGTCGTCCAGATCGGTGAATCCGCTGCCCGCCAGGAATTGTCTGAATCGGACCATGAAGGACTTCCATTTCTCCTGGTTTGGCTCGAACGGAGCCAGCGAGATCAGTGGTCTGGACATGGTTCTGTGACTCAGCTTTGGCGATTCCGCTTCAGTGATTCAGCTCTTTTTCTGGGTGGTGGTGGCGATCGTGCCCGCTGATCTGCTGTCGGTTCTTTCCTCGTCCTTCGTCGCCAGTGTTAGATCAGCGCAGGGAAAAGAGACGTGACTCAGCTATAGTCCGATCAGCACTTTATTTCAATAGGAAAACGAACTGCCGGGTGAGCCTCCTTTTATGTGGCTCCGGCAAGTCAGCCGGCCAATGACAGCTATTTAAAGTTCCTGCCAGTGAAATCAGCCAATCCCCCGGCAGATGTCCTTATAAGATCATAACACTTACCAAGGAGGAAGGGAAGGAGTGCATATTTAAACCCTTCTTATTCAGTGTAAATATGAATGACTTACCAGGAATAATGAAGGATAAAAAAACCCAGTTCATTAATAAATCTTATTTTATTTTTTGACAAAAATGATTAAATTAGTGGACCAATGAAATGCAGGGCACGTAGTATACAGTACTTGGATTTCAGAAAGGCTTTGACAGAGAAACCACAACCTATTTCTCAGGAAATTAAAAATATGTGGGATAGACGGCATCACCCCCCAGATGGAGTCAGCCTGTGGTCCTCAATGGAACTACGTCTGCATGGAGGGAAACAAGCAGTGGGGGACCCCAAGGTTCCATTTTAGGCCCAGTTCTCTTCAACATCTTCATCAATGATTTGGATGAGAGGAGAAATGGAGAAATCATCAAATTTAAAGACAACACTAAAGTGGCAGGAATAGCCAACGTACCAGAAGATAGACTGATGATCCAGATGGATCTAGATAGACTTGAACCCTGGGCCTATCTAACAAACTGTAATTCATTGTAGAGAAAAGTAAGGTTTCATACTTAGGCTAGAAGAACCAAATGTACACTTACAGATGAAGTGAAACCTGGCTCCATAGCAGTAACTGTGAGAGGGATCTTGGAGTCCCAGTAGACAATCACCTAAATATGAGCCAGCAATCTGTGGCAGCAGCCCAAAAAGCTAATTCAGTCCTAGGTTGCATTAACAGAGGGATAAAATCAAGAATACATATGAAGTATTGGTACCGCTTTATAATGCCTTGGCAAGACCACACTTGGATTAGTGCATCCAGCTTTGGCCACCATATTATAAAAAAGATGTAGAGACTCTGGAAAGAGTACAGAAAAGATGATTAAAGGCCTGGAGATTAAAACTTATGAGAAACAGTTGCAGGAATTGGGTATATCTAGTCTAGTGAAAAGGACGAGGGGTGACATATAGCAATGTACCAATATTTGGGGGGCTGCCACAGAGAAGAGGAGGTCCACCTATTTTCCAAAGTACTAGAAGGCAAGACAAGAAACCAAGGAGAGAAACTAACCAAGGAGAGAAACAACCTAGAACTAAGGAGAAATTTCCTAATGGTGAGGAATGGAACGTCTCCCCTTCAGAAATTGTGGGTGGTCCATCACTGGAGGCTTTGAAGAAGAGACTGGACAGCCACTTGTCTGGAATAGTATAGATAGATACAGATTAAGAGAGTTGGAAGGGACCTTGTAGGTCATCTAGTCCAAGCAGACCCTACACCATTTCTGACAGATGACGGTTTATTGAGGGTAGATACATGAAGGACAATGTAAGGCAAGTAATAGACTTATTGGAATATCTTGATAAGAATAAACAGATTTCTGCAGTGCTGGTCTTTTTGGATGCGGAGAAGGCCTTTGATAGAGTGGATTGGAATTTTCTACTAAAGACTCTAAAAAAGATGGGCTTTGGGGACCAGTTTACACAGGCAATTTCAGCAATTTATCAAGAGCAAAAAGCACAGATTATTATTAATGGAAGTTTGACGACAGAGTTTAAAATTGAAAAAGGAACAAGACAGGGATGTCCGTTGTCCCCACTTTTATTTATTTTAACATTGGAAGTCTTGCTAAATACAATACGGGACTCAAAAATTTTGAAAGGCATAATGATAAGGCAAGAGGATTATAGAGTAAAGGCATTTGCAGATGATCTGGTGGTTACCCTATCACAACCAACGGAATCAATAATCTTGATGAACGACATTATACAAGACTATGGTAGAGTTTCAGGTTTCAGAGTGAACTCAAAAAAGACTAAAATGATAGTCAAAAATATGACACAAGATCGTAAACATGAGTTTGAAAGGAGGGCAGGTTTTGAAATTGTACCTAAGGTAAAATATCTTGGAGTACAGGTTGCAGAATCAAACATGAAATTGTTTCAAAATAACTATGAGGTGTTGTGGCGAGAGGTTCAGAAAGACATGGGGACTTGGAAAAAGCTGCAACTGTCTTTACTTGGAAGAATAGCAGCAGTTAAGATGAACATTTTGCCAAGATTTCTGTTTTTGTTTCAAATGATTCCGGTGCTTAAAAGTGATAAACAACTGAAAGTTTGGCAAACTGGACTTAATAAGTTTGTCTGGAACGAGAAAAAGCCGAGAGTGAAATTGAAAATTATGCAAGATGTTCCAGAAAGAGGAGGCCTTAAACTTCCAAACCTACAGTTATATTATGATGCAGCAGCTTTAACTTTAACAAGTGATTGGTTTGGAAGTAAAAAGGCTGGAATATTGAATGCAGAAAGTTTTGATCTTGAATTTGGATGGCATGCTTATCTATTTTATGATGACAAAGTTGATAAAGTATTTAAAAGTCATATACTTAGAGACTCTTTGATGAGAGTTTGGAAGAAGCACCGACTCAAATGGGATTATAAAATACCGCTATGGCTGGATCTTGGTCATACCTTGTGGAATACAAATATAATGTCACTCGGGGGGTTTTTATACAAAGAGGTTCTTTTTACAGATGCGGGCAGATGGCAGTTGAAGACATTGCAGACACTGTTTGACGAAGGGATTAATTTAACCTGGTTACAATATAATCAATTACAATTGAGATGGAAAGAGGACCAAAAAACTGGTATTATGTTGCATGAGGAAGAATTGGTTAGACATATAAGAGAGAAAGGTCCAATGCATATTAAAAGGCTTTACAATGTTTTGCTAGAAAGGGATTCAGAAACGGAATTAGTTAAAGATTGTATGATTAAGTGGGCACAAAATTTTGAAGAACCAGTGATGTTGGAAACATGGGAAAAAATTTGGGTTCAGAATGTTAAATTTACACAGTCGCAGAATTTGAGGGAAAATTTTTATAAAATGTTTTATAGATGGCATCTAGATCCTAAAAAGTTGTCATGTATGTACCCTAATGTTCAGCCAAAATGTTGGAGATGTGAATGTTTGGATGCTACGTATTATCATGTTTGGTGGACTTGCAGGAAAGTTAAGGCTTTTTGGATAAAAATATGGTGGGTCATGCAGAATGTTTTGAAGAAAAAAATTCAATTTTCTCCACAATTGTTTTTATTGGGCATAGTTAAGGGTTTTACACGGGATGAAACAAAATTAATATTGTATATGATAACAGCAGCAAGATTGTTGATAGGTAAATATTGGAAGAATGAAGCTTTGCCTACTATCGAGGAATGGACTTCGAAGATGGCTAGTTTTGCAGAGATGGCGAAGATTTCAGCATATTTAAAAGATTGTTCACAAGAGACTTATGAATGGGAATGGAAAAGGTGGATAGAATATGTTCAGAACAAATACCAAATTAGAAAGTATCAAATAGCTTTTATTTGAAAACAATGTATTAGAAATATTTTAATATAAAGAGACAAAGAGGGAAAATTATGTAGGGGGAGGGATGGGTTCAGGTATATATATCAGTGTTATTAGTTATGAGTACATAATAGGGAAGTCTGGGGGGGGGAGGGTTAGGGAGGACGGGAAGTTTGGGGAGGGAGGTGGGGGGGTGAAAAAAAGGGGTGAAAATGTAACTGTAAAACTTTTGCAATAAAAAAAAAAAAAGAAATTGTGGGTGGTCCATCACTGGAGGCTTCTAAGAAGAGACTGGACAGCCACTTGTCTGGAATAGTATAGATAGATACAGATTAAGAGAGTTGGAAGGGACCTTGTAGGTCATCTAGTCCAAGCAGACCCTACACCATTTCTGACAGATGACGGTCCAGTCTCTTCTTGAAAGCTTCCAGTGATGAAGCTCCCACAACTTCTGAAGGCAACTTTATCTCTTTATTTCCAGGTTGAATCTCTCCTTGTTCAGTTTCCATCTGTTATTCATTGTCCGGCCCTTGGGTGCTTTGGAAAATAGCTTGACCCCCTCCTCTCTGTGGCAGCCCCTCAAATATTGGAAGACTGCTATCATGTCTCCCCTGGTCCTTCTCTTCACTAGACCAGCCATGCCCAGTTCCTGCAACCGTTCATTGTATGTTTTAGCCTCCAGTCCCCTAATCCTCTTGGTTGCTCTTCTCTGCCCTTTTTCTAGAGTCTCAACTTCTTCTTTATAGTGTGGTGACCAAAACTGGATGCAGAATTCTAGGTGTGGTCTTACTAAGGCTTTATAGGGTGGTATTAGTACCTCTCTTGATCTTGATCGTATCCCTCTGTTAATGAAATTTAGGATTGCATTGTCTTTTTTGGCTGCCGCTGCACACTCTTGACTCATATTTAATTGGTTGTCCACCAAGAGTCCAGGATCCTCTCACAGTTACTGCTATTATGCCTGGTTTTCTGCTTGAACAGGGGGTTGGACTAGAAGACCTCCAAGGTCCCTTCCAACCCTTTTATTTTGTTATAAATTCTGTTATAGGTACACATGTTTAGCCTGCTAAATTCCTATTGGAATACACTGATTTATACAGATAATGTGATTTTATCATACTTACACATTGGATTGTATAGACTTGGATTTTTTTTGTCTTAATAATTATCTGATAATTTATAAAGCAAGTTCAAAAGTTATGGTCTTTGTGAAATGACATCATAGCCATAGATGGTCAGCCATTAGAGCAAGTAACACCTTTCCTTACCTGGGGTTGTTTTCTCTGAGCCTGAATCTTGGCTCCCTCATCATCCAAGGAGCTCAGTTAGAGAAAGGGCAGGAGTGAAAGTGGTGCTTAAATGAAAACCTCATAGCTCTCCAGCTTCCTCAGCCCCAATTATTAAAGTATCTGAGGCCCAGTTTCCCCCCATGTTCTTACATCCATCTGATGTTTGGGGCTTCAGAGAGAAACCACCAGCAGAACCAACCCAATCTCAGCCTCTGAGGAGGATCTTGGGGTGGACAAAAGGACTCCAGCTGCTGCCCTCAGAGCTGATTTGGGAATTTACCCAATTTCTGTTTTGTCTAAATTCAGAAAATATGGGTATTATTGGCATGAAATTTAATCTATGGAAAGTGACAGACTCTGAAAATTGTGGCTGTTGGAACAGACAAAACTTCAATTAGAGACCAAACTTGGATTAAGCAACTAACAAATCTTTGAGGTCTGCCTGTTTCTTGTATAACTGGAGAAAGAAGTTAAAAAATTTCCTCCAGAAAGAATCTGGGATATAGAAGCAAAAAAAGATGCAGCAATTAAAAGATGCACCTCGAAAATTATAATAGGCCCTTTATTGGAATAGAATACTCCAGTTGGCATTTGCACGTGTTAATATAATTGTGATAAATTATACAATCTTGCTAATAGTCTGTCTTTAATATTTTAAACAATGTCTGATTAACAAACTATTCTAATACATTCATGAGAACTAGGTTGGATTTATTAAAATCTAATATTTTGGACTTGATCTGACCTCAGATATAACACAACTTTCTTCATTGTTTTTTAGATCAGTCATACAATTGTTTCAGAGGCTCTGAATGATAAAAGTCAATTCCCTTTTTTCCACCGGATGAATCCCAAAGAAGGAATCCAGTACCCAGCAATTGTCCCACTGCTCCTCCATTTCAGATGGACCCTTATTGGCCTCTTTGCTTCAGACACAGAGAAGGGAGAGAATTTCATGAGGATTTTTTCTCCTATGCTTGTCAGGAGTGGAATTTGTGTGGTTATATCACAACTGTTCTCAACAACTGGATATACAGCATCCCTCAGGGATTCCCTCTCTATGTGGAGACAAGTCAACGTCTTTGTTCACTTCATGGAATTTGGTTCCATTTGGGAGAGAATTCTTCCTTTCCATTTCACATTTATGAGTCTCCCAGGACCCATTGAAGGGAAAGTCTGGATCCTCACAAATTTTATAGGGTATAAAATAAACAAGCATAGAAAGCGTAGACTTCTCAAATACATCCATAGTATTTTGAACTTTAGTCATCTGGCAAAAGAAAGGCCAATTGATTCTGCCTTTGAACCCCTTTTCTTTGTGGAAGAAAAGTTTCAAGATCCTTATTTCCGCTGTTCTCTTTCAAACATCGTCTTTTCTGTCAAAGGCCGCAGAAGATGCACTCAGAAAGCCCCACTGGAGACCCAGGAGAAAAGGAACAGGATCCGGGCCCCAAATCACTATCTATGTTACAGTATCATTCAGACTCTGGCCCAGGCCTTGAATGCCGCTTATTCCTCCAGATCGAGGAGGAGAAGGAAGGAGGGAGAAAAGAGTTTCGGGTCTCCAAGGCTGCAGCCGTGGCAGGTATGGGGGTCCCAATATGGATCCATTAATCTTAGATCCTTTGGAGGAGGAATCCAGAGGAGAAGGAGGGGAACCAACTCAACAGATCTGTCCAATTCAATTACTCAGGGAATAATGGTTCCAAAGAGTAGATACCATGGCATTTTGATATTACAAACTGCTAATTTGAAAATGCTGTATTCTTTTTTAAATAAAATTCCTGTATTTGTGGGTTTGTGATGAGCATGGTGGAATTTCCCCTTTGTTCCGTCCCCACAGCAGGTGGGTCTGTGTGCAGCTCAACAGGCAGCTAAACCCCCCTCTTCTCCTCCAGTGAAAGGGAGCCTGGGGTGGATCTGGGTGTTTCATTGGGAGAAAAGGGCACGGAGAAACTGAGGAAATGCAAAGAGTGAGAATCAAATATAAATAGGAGATAGGCAGCATTAACTAACAGCCAACAAAGAAGCAGCTGGAACCTCTCCAGCGATGCTCCGTGTGAGGGACGGAGGCCTCCGGATGACCATGTGTCTCGATCAAACCGGCTGCTTCCGTCTCCTCCAAAGGCTGAGAGAAAAGGGAGTCTGGCTTCCGACCATACAGTCAGGCTTATCTGCCCCCGGCCACTAGGTGGGGCTAGAGCAACAACAGCCCAATAGATACATGTTGTGGCATGACAACCTTTATAAATTTGGAGGAGACCCTGAGACCATGTAGCCCAACCCCTCCTCTCTGCAGGAATCCCAGTTAAAGCTTCTCTGACTGATGGCTGCTCAGTCTCTGCATATAATCCATGAAGTAGAGACTGAACTTCTCTGCTTCACTGGCTCAGCTCTAAAACAGCAAATTCTCCTCCAAGTGTGGTGCCTGCGAGGGGACCTGGTCCTTGAGTTGGGGTCTCCCCAAATCAGAATGGTCACTTCCTGATACTTCCTGAAATGATGGCTGCATTTGCCTTCTTTACATGAACATCTTCCTGCTGACTCAGATTCTGTTTCCAGTTACCGTATTTTTCAGAGTATAAAATGCACCTTTTCCCCACTAAAAGGGGGTGAAAATTTAGATGGGTCTTATACACCAAATATAGCCCTGCCCACCCACTGGCCCCCACCCTTTGCCCTCTGCCTCCTTGCAAGCAAACAGCAAGAAAAAACAGCTCTTTTCAGCTTCAGCACAGCCTAATTAGCACAAGTTGATTGGATCGGCCTCCCAATTCTCAGCTGATTTGCTCTCAGTTGTTTTGCGCAGGGCTCTACTACGTTACTGCAAAGAGGTAAATTGCTGGGCAGATTTTTTTCTCCTTGTGCTAATCAAGCTATGCTGAAAACGAAAATGAAAGTAAAGCAGGCTGTTTGCTGTTTGCTGCAATGAGGCAAAATTGCTCAGAGGCAGAGGGAAATTTCTTTGTCTTCTTTTCCTCACCAAAAAAGGTAGGTGCATCTTATACTCTGCTGCATCTCTCTTGAACCCTTGGCCTGAATGGCCACCCCCAGGGATCTGAAGGGGCTTCCCTGCTCTATTTTGTGGCCCTTTAGATACCATGAATCAAGTTTTGGCCTTTTTGATCTTTGTTTTCTCATCATTTATGCCCAGTTGATTGTAATTGCAGTGCTGGAGAAGGGCTCGCAAGGCTCTTTTAAGGCCTTCTGGTGTCCTGGAGAGGATCACAGGGGCATCTGCATAGAGCAGGAGGGGGATGCTTCGGTCACCTATTTTTTTGGGGGGGAGGGGTTGATTTGGTTTGTTTAGCCATTTTACCATGCCAGTTATGTAAAAGTTGAAAAGCAGGGGGGCCAAAATGCCCCCGTTTAACCCCCTTTTGAGTTTTAACTGACTTCGAGAGGGATCCCTGCATATCACACCTCACCTTGAGGGATGTCTTAGTATGTAGGGCAGGTAAGAGATGAAGAAGCCTGTGGTCAATTGAGGCAGCTTCCAGCTTCTCCCATAGCTTAGTCCTGGGAACCGTATCAAAGGCTGCCTTGAGATCTATGAAGCAGGCGTAAAATGATGCAGGTCTATTTGATATGTATTTTTCCATCAGTTGATGAAGAACTAAGCACTGATCAGTACTGCCTCTCCCCTCTCTAAACCCGGCTCCCTCTTCAGCGATCAAATTCTCCAGAGCCAGCCACTCTCCATCTGGAGGTGTTTTCCATCAGGATGACCAGGGAGAAGATTAGCCTGACTACTTTCTTCTTGATCAACTTTCTGGGAATCAACCTCTTGTTTTCAAAGAGTTTTTGAATCACCATTTTCCCCCTCTGTTCATTTTATCTGTCATCTGCTCTAGAATGTTCCCTATAATTGACCAATTGTGTCAATTATATTTTCTTTATGCTTTGTCAGTATATGATGGACAAATCTTTCTCAAAGCTTTTCATTCACTTATGAAGATAATGGCAGTATTTGTAACCTATTTAACCATATTTGGAGATTAGACAATAGTGGAAGAAAGATTCAATGTGGGATAAGAAATAAAGTTTTCTGTTTTTCAAATTCTTGGATGTTCCCATTCTAGTTTCATCCCTTTCTGGAGAAGAATGAATTTTGGAATATTTCTGATAGCAAACTGTACTTGGACCAAAATGGAGAGATAACAGCAGATCTGGGCATCAGAATCTTCTTGGTTCTCCCCAAGGAGGATGTCAAGGAAGAGTTTCTGGTGTATTCTCAAAGACAGAGACTTTTTATCAAAAAAGGTGCTCTTTCACGGCTAAAGTTGCTCAATAAGGTGAGAGAAATTTTGGTGTCTTTTCTCTGTTTTCCAAAGCCTGAGGTCCCATTTCAAGTGGGCAAAGCCTAGAGTCTCCAGAGTGGTTGGCCTCCCATGCCAGGTGGTGTCATCTCATGGAAGCTCTTCAAGAGACGGGACCTAAGTGGAGTGGCTTTGCCATGTTTTATGGAAACCTTTCAAGATCTTACTGGTCAGAGGTTTCTTTCTCCATCACAGTTTAATTTCATATTAAAAAACCTAATAGAATAAAATTTCCTAAATCTTTTACAGTAAACTTTGTTATCAGTTTTATTAAAAATATATCATCATACTTAGAAAGAATCAATTCCATCTGTCTAGACTTTAGTAAATAGAAAATTATTTTATTGTAATGTTAAATTCCGAAAGCAAAAGGAACTAAATGAAGAATCTGCCAGTTGTTTTACCTCCTGCATCTGTTTAGGAGTAGTCAGAGGTTTCCTATTTACCCCAGTGAAGACCAGAGGCTACTTGTCTCCATCCATTTCTCCCTCCATTTTCCATGGACGGAGAGTCCTAACACCTTTTCCTTGGCATTCTTTGTTTTTCTGATTAGTCCCTGCCTCAGTCCAAATGTGTGGAAAGTTGCCATCCTGGATTTGTCAAGAGGGCTCGAGAAGGAGAGCCAGTTTGCTGCTACGACTGCGTTCCTTGTCCGGAGGGGACCTTCTCCACTCAGGAAGGTGGTTCACGCAGAGGAAAATGGGAGGCTTTATGGAATTCGACCCAAATTAAAAGACAGATTGAAGCTCACCTGGTTTTTTATTTTTAACCTGCACAATTTCTTATCTAAATGGAAGTAAATCAAAAAGACTTTGAAGGAGGAGCTGGGAAAGAGATGGGAGGAGGGGGTGGCAGAGTGGGCAAGCTTTACTAACAGCAGAGGAAATATCTCTTCTGCTTTTCATTTTGGATATGTGCTGCTAAATTCATCTTTCTAGGAACATTTGAGTTCTTTGAAAATTGATGAATTGTTATACGTCCACCTTCTGAAAGGCCTTCAGAAGTTCTGGGAGCTTCATTACTGGAAGCTTTCGAGAAGAGACTGGACTGCCATTTGTCAGAAATGGTGTAGGGTCTCTGCTTAGGCAGGGAGGAGTGGACTAGATGACCTATAAGGTCCCCTCCAATTCTGTTAATCTGTAATCTGTATATTGGATCCTCCCCTTGAGGATCACTGAGAAGGTGTCACTGGTCCATAATGTGGTGCTGTGGATAGTTATGGGGGGAACTCATTACACAAATATTCTGCCAGTCATGTAGATCAATCAATCAATCAATCAATCAATCAGAACAGAGCTGGAAAGGAGCTTGGAGGTCATTTAGTCCTACTCCCTTCTCAAGCAGGAGACCTTATGCCATTTCAAAGGAGTAACTGTTCAATGAAATTGTTAAGAAATACTTCTTGGAAAATGCCTGGAGTATCAGCTGTTATCCAAAGAAGGTATTTTCTGTAAGATAAAAGGGCAGAATATTAAAGAAATATTAAAGTGTTTTAAGAAATTGCCACTGTATTTTTTTTTTCTTTCATCAACCGTAGAATTAAAATAGTAGATTTCAGGTCCTTTAATTTTCCACTCTATAATTTCTACCTAAAGCAATTTCTCTGCTCCTCTTCCAAGCTTGTCTTGTCTATGAAGGGCTGGAGAAGATGCCCAGAGAAAGGGGACCTGGAGACTCTCCCCAGGAGGAGGTTGAGGGGATCCTGTCTAAAGGCAGCCGCATCACTGACCAGGTCACAAACCTTCAATGCTGCATAATATTTATCCAGGTCCAAGAAGGGGGTGAATAGAGGGGAGGGGGGACTTCCTGGTTTCTAGGGAGAGGCACCCATGGAAGCTGTTCTGCTCTCCAACCACACAGATTGATGATCAATTGGGAATCAATTTTTAGCTTTCAGAATGGCTCCTAATTGTGAATTATTTGCAAATTCTATTTTAAGGAGATAAGACCAAGGTCAATCTAAGATTCACTGGGACCACACAAATCCCTCTGGTTCTCCCACAAGCAGAAGGCAGAGAGACTTATGGCATTGCCCAACATGGAAGTGGTGTTTTCCCCACAATTTCACTTTCCTCCATCAAACCACACAATATTGGACACTCAGCCATCTCACACTCTAGGAATCCCCAATTCTGGTCTCCCACATTAACCTGAGAAAATATTTCCAACTTTCACACCCGCAATCAAAAAGCACTAAGGCAGGACTGGAACTCAAGAGTCTCCTGGGGATTGGCCCAAAGTCCCCCAGGAAATTTTCATGCCTGTGGGAAGATTAGAACTCAGAGCCTCCTGGACCTTGGCCCAAACTCCCCCAACTGGCTTTCCTGCCTAAGGCAGAGCTAGAACTCACAATCTTCCGATGATTGTCTCAAAGTCTCCCATTTGGCTTTTATTCTAAAGCTGGTTTGAAAACTGTGGTGAGTGGGCTTCCGGTCTGGCTTCCGTCGCCGCCAAACAGTCCTTTGAGACCGCCAGCTCCGTCGCCCGTAAAGAGCCGCCTTTACACCTGAAAGGCGGCTCGAAAAACTCCGTTTCCATAAGGAAACTTGAGACAGAGCCGGCGAGGGCAGGTAGAGCCCTCTGCGAAGTCCCCAGAGTTCTTTTTTACCTCTGGGGAGGAAGCAGGATGTGGCTCCCTATTTTCCTTGCCGCTGCTCCGGGCTTCGGGCGAACTCTGCGCTTTGCAGAGCCAGGTGATGGGACCAGTTGAAGAGGAAGGGATCCAGCGGGACGGCCAGTCTGAGAAGTTTGGCCAAGGAAGGGAGGTGGAGGGGCCTCTGCAGATCTCCAGAGCCGGAAGGTCTGACGGGGAGGATCTGGGTCCACTTGAACTCCAACAAAAGGAGGATTTCATGCCCCCCCCGAATCTGAGCACCTGCCATCTTTTCTATCCTCTCCCAAGACAGAGGAAGCCCCTCCTTCTCCAGATGTTGCTGCCTACAGTTGTGGGAGTGAAAAAGGGCTGAGTTGTCTCAATCACCCCTCCTCCCATCTGCAACTTCCCAATAAACCTGACCCCGAGATATGGCGGGGGAGGGGGGGAGGGAGGCAAGGTTCTGGAATCCCTAGGACTTAGCCCAGCCGCTCTCCACAAAGGCAAAGGGGGAAATGGGGGAGGGTCTGGACTTAGGCACAGCTATTCTATTCTATTCTATTCTATTCTATTCTATTCTATTCTATTCTATTCTATTCTATTCTATTCTATTCTACTCTACTCTACTCTACTCTACTCTACTCTACTCTACTCTACTCTCCCCAGTGAAAAAAGAGATTTTAAGTTTTATTATTAATTCAAGAGAATTAAACAAAACCATAAAGGCACAGCCTAAAAAGCATCCATCTCAAGCAAGATGACCCCCAATCTCCTCTAAACTGCCAGGATCTGCTAAAGGACGACAACCAAGAGACCTGAAGGGCGGCCAATTTCCAGAGGACCCAGCGCCAAGCTCCATCCAGAGGCTCCCAGGTCAAAGGCAACTTCGGGGCTTCCATCCCAGGCTGGACTCAGGACCTCCTGCCTGTTTCCAGGGCATCTCAACTGGGGCAGCCCAGCCTGGCTGCATGGGGACCCTGGTTATTGCCTGGGAAACTATGGAGAGGAGCTGATGCTTATTTCAACGATCTTGGGGTTCTCTCTTCTCCCTCACCCCAATTTCAAGTAGAAGTGAAAGACAAGCAGGTTAGTTCAGAAGGAACTCTAAACTTCTGAAATCTCCTCAGTGTGCAGAAGAAATCAAAATCTCTCATTCAGCCCCCTGAACTAAGGATGGTCTTGCGCAATTGTTACTTCAGGGGCCAATCTGGGTCCTGGGGGGTGGAAATTCCAAAGGGCCACAGAGGGTGTTGGGGTCTATTGGAGGGAATGGGGAGCTCTGCAGGGGCCACAGATGCCCCCCTTAAAGAATGCCTCCTCCCTCACCCCTGGACCTCTTCCCATCTGTTGGGCACTTTCAGGGAAGGAGATTTTCCAGCTCTGGACCAAAAAGATTTTGAAATCTGATCTTCCCTCCAATTCTTCTACCGGACAGCATCTCTCCTTCCCAGCTGCCCCAAACCTCCCACCTCAAAATCTCAAAATCTCAAAAGGAAACTGAGGGAAGCCGGTCGGTTCTCTAAAAGAAAAGAAATGGGCTAGAACTAGAGGATCCAGGATAGAGAGGAGAGGGAGGGGAGATGGTGGGTTGTGAGGGAGCTGAGTGATCCACTTGATCCCTTTGACCTTGGACAGAGAGATCCAAAGATTATCTCCAGTGCCTGCAAGAAACTCCTGCAGCCTTCCCAGTTCAAGGACATAAAGGCAGTTAAGCCTCCCTTCCCTGTATTTTCTCTTCCCTCCTTCCTCCTTTTTCTCCCTCCTTTCCTCTCCTTCTCTTCCCCCCTCCCCAAGTCTTTCAGCTCGTCTTTCCAAGGTCTTTCACTCCAGTTTTTCCTTTTCCCTCCACAGACTTTGTCTGGGACTCTCCGGATGTCTCTTCCAGCTTCTGACTCTCCATCTTGAAAGACCCACAGTTCCTGGGGGGTCTCTGAGGGGACACCCCCCCCACATCTCTCCACAGCTGGATGCAAGATTGTGATGTCACACAAAAGGTCCTGAAACCTCTCCTGGGCTGATTGTGGACTGGGCTACATGGGGTCATCCATCAGGGCTCCCTCTGAGGGTCTGCCCAGCGTTTGAGGAGAAGCAACACAGCAGGAGCCCCCCCCCCAACCTCATTGAAGGAGCTGAGGGAGATCCTGGGAAGGAAGCAGATCTGAAAAGGGGATCCAGCAGGTCACTGGTCACCTACTAGACATTTAAAATTAAATTCAACAGCCACAGAGGTCCCAGTTCATCTTTCCTTGCCCACAATGACTTCTCCTCCACCTTTGGCCCTTTGCCTTTTTCAGCAGGAAGCCTCACTTCTGGAGAAAGCCCTGAGATGCCCTCACCCAGCCTGTGTTTCCTAAAAATGCTCCGGTAGCCCCAGAAGCCTTCGTGGAAAGAAGCTTTGGCAGAGACTGGCACTCTGCTTTTAAGCACCCCAAGTCTGGGTTACGTTTTGACTTTCCCTCTTTGCAACCACATCAGGTGGCAGAGACCTTGGGGGACGCCTGTCAAACTCTGGTTGCCCATCCCCATCTGAAAGGCAGAGGAATTGGAGGAGGGAAGCAGGTAACAGTAAGGAGACCTCAGCTGCTCCTTGACCTCTCTTCTGACCAAACTTTGGGGGGAAAGCTGGGAATAGCTACACATTTTATTCTTTGGATTTTAATTGACCGATTGCATTTTCCATTATTGTCACTATTCCTCGATTCCTTTAAATTATAATTTGCCCTCCCTGTTCAACAATTGTCCTAAAGGATCATTGAGATTATAAGAACTGGAAGACAAACACATGTACAATATTATGTCCTGTTCTGGAATATACAGAAGGTTCTCTCGAAACCTATATTCCTGCGTGCTGCATTGGAGGATGGAGGCAGAAAGCAGGTCAGGCTGGGAGAAATCCTCTCAATTCTGGAAAGCTGCAGAGACCCGGCTGACTCCTTGCACACGGACTGGGCCGCCCCAAACCCCACGTCCTCACGACGGTCTGGTAGACAGGAGAGAGGTGGGGTCCTCCCCCTCCCCCTCTGTTGAGAGGGGGCTGTTCCGTTTTAACATAGATGGCCTCTTTGACCCTCTTTCCAACCAGGGGTCTCCTCTGTCCAGAGGGTGGACTTTGCCCTCTCCGAAGACAGCAACAGGGTCCTTTCCCCAGTTCCAAGGAGGTCCCCCCCCCATTTGCCCTCTGATTCAGGGGACCCTGAGGGTGCAGATAAACCCCCAGGTGGCCTCAAGGCCTCTCAGAGAGCCCACGGCTGACCTTCACAATGCTAACCACCAAACGGCTGCAAAGAGGAGAAATCCTTCCATTCCGCACCATTCAGTCAGAACCGAAGAAGCTTCTTGGATGAGAAACGAAACGTTTTCAAGGGAAAAAACCCAAGAAATTCCAGCTGTCTTTTGAAAAGCACCTTTGGGATGTCGCTGAAGATGCCCCAAAGAGGGATGGTGCTTTGCGGATTCTCCGCCCCTCAACCCTCCCTCTTTCTGTGGGTCAGGAAGACATTTTGCCAGTTTTCCTCCAAGGGAAATTTGCATATTCCAGCCGTGGAACAAGAAGCGCTCTTAAAAGAAAAGGCTCCTTTTGATTATTTTTTATTCAGATTATCATGGCATAAAATAGAAAATAAAGGTAGTAAAGAAAGGGGAAAGGGAAAGGCAGATAGAAGAAGGACAGAGTGAGAAAGGAAAGGAAAGGAAAGGAAAGGAAGAGAGAAGAAGGACAGAATGGGAAAGGAAAGGAAAGGAGGGGAGGGGAAGGGCTCAGAAACCAAAGGCTGAAGGTCCGGGGACCCCTTTGGCTCAGGCAGGGGGATTCCGGGCCAAGCGAAGGAGGCGCAGAAAGGCTGCAGAGCCCAGAATGGGGCTTCAGGCGAGGCGAGGCCGGAGAAACGCCGGAGGGGCAGAGAAAGGCCGGCCTTTGCCCAGGAACCGAGGCTCTGGAGCCCGTGGCCGAAGCAGAGGAGCCAGAAGCTCGACGGGCCCCGCAGCCCCACAGGCGGAATCGGTGGGGCTGCATTGGGGGGACGGAGGATTTTCCTGGAACTTCGGAATAGGGAGCGCCCAGAAAAGCGTAAGGACCAATGAGAATTCTCCCTTATTCGGCGTCATCGGTCTCCGGGCAGAGTCTCCCTTGACGTCACCTGATGGAAGAGACTTCGGCGCAGAGAGAGAAGCGGAGAAAGGGGGAGGGAGGGGGTGAAGAAAGGGGGAGGGGTTCAGGTGAAGCCACAAAGGACTCTGCCCGGAGACTGATGGCGCTAAGACAGGGAGAATTCTCATTGGTGCAGCCGCTGGTTCTGGCCCTTCCCACCTCCAAAGTCCGAGATGGACGCTTCCTCCCCCCCAGTTCAGACCCCCGATCCCTCCTCTGGGGCTGGAAGCATCTGGCCAGGACACGCACACACACACACACATACACACGTACACGTTTCATTTCACAGATGAGGATTTCTGCCTAGGACGTGCCCAGAAAAGCGTAAGGACCAATGAGATTTCTCCCTTCTGCGGCGTCATCGGTCTCCGGGCAGAGTCTCCCTTGACTTCACCTGATGGAGGGGAGACTTGGGCGCAGAGAGAGGAGCGGAGGAAGGGGGAGGGGGATATTTTCAGTCTTGGGGGCCGCAGCTCAAGGGGGGCTCATGCCAGCCCTGGAGGGGAGGGTGGGCTTCCTTTTGCCCTCCCTCCCCCGATCCGGCGTGGAGTGGGGCCGCAGTGGATGGCTGAAGGGGAGGCGCAGCCCCACAGCCAGCGAGGCCTTGGGGGTCTCTGAGAGGGCTGCCTGGGGAGTCCTTGGGCGCCTTCACACACACACACACTTTATGATTGGAAGTGCCCCTCCCCCAACCCCCGGGGGTCCCTCCCTGCCCCTCCCGGAAGCTCCTGCCTTTCGCTCCCTTCCTGGCAAAGGGGCTGCCGGAGGGTCTGTGGGGGTTTCGGACCCACCGCAAATAAGAGCTCGGTTTTGGGTTCAAGAACCGCTGTTGGGGATGTCAATGGGGGGGGGGGAGAAGAAGGGGGGAAGCGGGAATCCCCGGCTGAGACTCCTGAAGGGAGCAAAGAAAGTGGAGGGTCCCGTCTAGGGCTGCCATGAACCCCCTTCAGCTGCTTCCCCCCCCCCAAAATACCGAACAGATCCCCCCCCCCACATACACACACACACATTTCTCCGCTTCTCTCTCTGCTATGAACTCCCTTCTCCTCCAGGTGAAGCCACAAAGGACTCTGCCCGGAGACTGATGACGCTCAAGCAGGGAGAATTCCCATTGGTGCTCCCTCTGATTCTTGTCCTTCCCACCTCCAAAGTCCGAAATCAAAGCTTCCTCCCCCAATTTAGAACCCCCGATTCCTCCTCTGGGACTGGAAGCAGCTGGACACACACACACACACACACACACACACACACACACACACACACGTTTCATTTCACAGATGAGGGTTTCTGCCCTGGGAAGAGGCTGGGGTGAGGGTGGGGCTGGATGAGAAGAGGGGAGCCGCCCCCCATAGCCAGGGAAGACTTGGGGGTCCTTTTGTTGGGTTGTTGTATATTTTATTCTTCTGCACTGACCCTCCCAGGGATGTTGTGCATGAGAGGGGAGTCCACGTCAGTCTCATCCATCAATGAAGAGAAGGTGTCACTTCTGGGTGGCCTCCTGTCCAGGCGATCCCAATGAAGGAGGAATTGGCATTCCGTCTGGGTCGCTGCCTGGAAAGAGGAGGGGGAGAGGAGAGAAACCCCTTCCCCTTCCTTTCCCTTTGGGGGAGTCTGGAACTGCAAAGGACTGAAGAGGAATCAGCCTGACCTGCTCAAAGCTTCAGAGGTCAAACCAGGGAGAAGGTTTCCCTCTTCAGAAGGGACCCCAAGTCTTCTGGCCATTCCTTGCTCTCTCTCTCTCTGCCCCCCCCTTTCCCACTCCCTCCGGTCTTTTCCTTACCTGCCGTTTTCCTCCCCCATCACCTGCCACCAGGTGTCCTCAGCATATTTGTGACGTTCCCTTACACAACTCTTACACAGCAGAGCAAACCCCACCCAGACAGTCGACCTCAAAACCAACCCAAAATGCCCTGGAACTGTCAATCATCCCCGGCCAGATTGAGGTCCCTGCCTCAGTTGAAGAAGAAAGGATCCAGCAGGACGGCCAGTCTGAGAGGTTTGAGGGAGGAAGAGAGGGGGAAGGGGCCTCTGCAGATCCCCAGAGCCAGAAGGTCTGGAGGGGAGGAACCGGGTCCACCTGAACTCGAACAAAAGGAGGATTTCTGCACCCCCCCTATTGTAACACCTATTAAACAGGACGGCTCAGTCCGCATTTGTGCAGACTACCGGGCGACCTTGAATAAGGCTCTCCAGGGTCACGCTTATCCAGTACCTGTGGTGCAGCACCTGTTGCACTCCCTGGGCCAGGGGTCGGTTTTTGCCAAGCTTGACCTGGCCCAGGCATAGCAATAGTTACAAGTTGATGACCAGACTGCTGAAGCACAGACTATTGTGACCCACCGGGGAGCGTTCCGGTGTCGCCGGTTGCAGTTTGGGGTTAGTGTTGCCCCGGGGATTTTCCAGAGCATGATGGAACGGATGCTGCAGGGAATCCCCGGGGTCATCCCATATTTTGACGACGTGTTAGTTGCGGCAACTAGCACGCCTCAACTAATGGATAGATTGCGACAGGTTCTCCGGAAATTCAGTGACGCTGGTCTCAAAGTCAAAAAATCCAAATGTAAGGTGGCGGTGCAGCAGGTGGAATTCTTGGGGTTCCTAATAGATAGTTCTGGGATTCACCCAACGGCAGCTAAGACAGCAGCTATTACGGATGCTCCAACCCCTAGTTGCAAAGCTGAGTTACAATCCTTCCTCGGCCTATTAAATTTTTACGCTGTATTTATTCCGCATAAAGCGACAATCGCAGAGCCACTCCACCGCCTGTTAGACCGAAAGGCAAGTTGGAAATGGGGTGCTAAGGAAGCAGCTGCGTTCCGCGCTGTGAAGCGCCTCCTGGTATCTAACGCAGTACTCACACAGTTCTCTGCCCACCTCCCATTAATGCTAGCTTGCGACACATCCCAGTATGGGGTGGGGGCGGTGTTAAGCCACAAATTGCCTTCAGGCCGGGAACTGCCCATTGCATATTTCTCTAAAACACTGGCCTCAGCTGAGCGGAATTATTCTCAGCTAGATAAGGAGGCCCTCGCATTGGTGGCTGGGGTTAAACGTTTTCACCACTACCTGTACGGCCGGTCTTTTGTATTGTACACTGATCATAAGCCCCTATTGGGCATTCTTGCGGGTGACCGGCAAGCACCTCTGATTTTATCCCCCCGCATGACTCGCTACTCTGTATTCTTGCCATTCTACTCATACTCGTTGGTTCACCGCCCAGGAAAGGACATCGCACACGCAGATGCCTTGAGCCGTTGCCCTGTCCCGGACCTTCTTTCTGATCCTGTTCCTATTTCCACTGTGTTTCTAATTGAGGATTCTCCACTGTTGGTCACCGCGGCGGAAGTTGCCCGTCTATCCGCGAAAGACTACATATTGTCCCAGGTGCTCGAGTGGATGGACAGGGGGGGGTCGCAAGGACCATTCGCACCGGAATTCCAGCCCTACGTTACGAGGAGACTCGAACTGTCCACCCAGGCCAGCTGTTTGCTATGGGGACACCGGGTTGTGATTCCCCCGCCCCTCAGAAACTCATTGCTACGCCAATTGCATAGGGGACACCCGGGGGTGGTGCGTATGAAAGCGTTGGGCCGGTGCTATATGTGGTGGCCACTCCTAGATCGGGATATCACAATGTGGGTCGATAACTGCCCACAGTGTCAGGAGCAAATGCCTATGCCAGCTAAAGAATATCCTGGGGAATGGGAGAAGCCAGGTGGGCCATGGTCTCGCTTACACATTGATCTCGCCGGCCCATTACAGGGCCAATCATTCTTGGTGGTGGCAGACGCATTCTCCAAGTGGGTTGAGGTTGTCCCTATGCGCTCCACTACTGCAGAGGCCATCATTAAGGCATTACACTATATGTTCGTCGCACATGGGTTGCCGGATGTGATTGTATCTGATAACGGGCCCCAATTTACAGCTGCTGAGTTCGAGGGGTTCCTGGCACACCGGGGTGTCCGTCACTGTCTGATACCACCGTTCCATCCGTCTAGTAACGGATGTGCGGAACGCGCCCTAAGGTCGGCGAAGGAGGCCCTAAAGAAGATAGGTCAGGGCTCTTGGGATGACCGGGTGGAGGAGTTCCTAATGGCACAGCATACTACTCCTTGCCAATTAACGAATAAGAGCCCCGCCGAGCTTTTAATGGGCCGTAAGCTCCGCACGACCCTGGATAGGTTACACCCCACATATGGACATGGCTGTCCTTTAGATTCTTGCAGGAGGTTTAAACCATTCCTCATAGGGGACTTAGTATATGCCAGGAAATATGGAGGCCTGCCTTTATGGGTGGCTGGGACAGTAGTCGGGATAGCGGGGCCACGTTCCTACTATATAGAGGTAGAGGAGGGGAAGACATGGAAGCGGCATATAGACCAGTTGAGAGCACGGAAACTGCTATCAGACTACCAGAGCGGTGTGGACAACCAAAGTATCCGGAAAGACAGCACGGTTGCGGGGGCCGATACTCAGGATACTTTCAGAGCACCATCCCCAACACGTAGTGAATCAGGGGGTTTACCTGCACCGACTAGTAGCGGAGAGTCCAGGGAAGTTGGGGGTAGAAATAGGAGACATTCCGAGGACACTCAGGCACAGAGGGAGCAGTCAAAACCACCGCCAAATCTGGTGGAAGGGGTGGCACCCAGGCGATCCGGAAGGATTCGCCGACGGCCGGCATATTTGAGTGATTATGCATGCGATTGATGCCAGTGCATGCTCAAGCTTGGTGGGAAGGAATGTTGCATATCCAGGAAGTTGAAGGGTTCTGATTGGCTGTTAGAATGCTGTTGTTCTTATTGGTTGTTTCGTTGACAGCTCTGCTATATAAGGAGCTGTATTAGAGTGGGAAGTTGATTCTGAGGTAATTGCCTTGTTACTGAATAAAGTGCTGTTGATTACGAGCCGAGTCCGGCCTGTCAGTTATCCGACTGGGATGAAATAGCTTTCCTCATCTTGGCAGTTTCAGATAGGTAGAGTAAAGACCATTGTGCCACAAGACACAAAGACACACACACACACACACAGAGTTCACAAGACCTTCATCTATGCAAGATATAAAGGTTTTTGCAAGAGTTTCAGGAAAGGAGACCCATAGTTATAACAGCCAAAGCCCACTTGACATCTTGAAGTAACTGTTCAGAAGCTGCAAGTAAGAGCAGGATTTCCTTGAGGAATCAGGCCCACAAATTTCTCCTTCCAAGGTTGGAGATCAAAAGGCAGAGAGGCCATTTCTGTGCTCTCCCCATCAAGATCCAGAGAGCTGAGATGCCCTTCAAGAGGAGAGGGGCCTGGGCAGTTCCTGGGAGCTACCAGTCCAGGTGAAAGTCCAAGGATCTGCTCACAGATATTTATACCTGAGTCTTCATTTATACCTGAGTCTTTGGAGAGGGGCGGCATATAAATTGAATTAAATTAAAATAAAATAAAAAAAAATATACATTCATTTTGCGACAGTTCCAAGTTCCACGGCCATTAAAAAAAAGCCATCTATGATGGGTCCTCGCACTTACGACTAGTGCAGCATCCCCTTGGACACAGAGTCAGGATTTGGGTGCCTGGCAATCAACAAGGATTTATGACAAGTAAAATCAGTGGTTGAAACGGTGTTTGTTTCATGACTGCAGGATTCACTCAACAACCCCAGTGATTCGCTTAACAACTGGCAATAAACATGGTAAAATTCAGAAAAACTTCACTTAGCGACCGCCTAGCTTAGCAATGGCATTTCTGGTCCCAATTCTGGTCATAAGCCGAGGACTACCTGTAGGATGCAGCAGCAGGCTGATTAGGAAAAGCTTAAGCAGGGCTGGATTTAAGCAGGGTTGGGAGACCACTAGGAGATGCCAGGGGTAGATTGAGGAGAAGGCAGTGGCCAACCTATCTTGCAACCTATCAAGAAAAGGTGGGGCTTTAGTGACTCTGTGCCAATCAGTAAGTGACTCTGAGTTCTAGTCCCACCTTAGGCATCAAGGGTGGCTGGGGGCTTTGAGCCAATCACCAGGAGGCCCCGATTTCAATTCCCAGGGCCCAGCAAGGACTTCAGGGCCAGACTCTATGCTGCCCCCTACAGGCAGAGAGTCTCAGCTGAACCCTGGCAAGAGGGAGGGGCTGTGATGGGGGGGGGGTCTCTGTGTCCTGGAGTTTCTCTCCTTTGCTTTTGGATGGGGCTGCTCTACCCCAGAAAGACCCGGGGGGGGAGGGGATGACTTGGTGTTCTGCTGGAAGATGAGGCGGCAGTGGGGACCAGCAGGGCCTTTGCCCAAAATCTGCCCTGCCTTAACATTGACAATGGTTAAGGCATCAGCTAGAAAGTAAGAAATCCTGAGTTCAAGTCCTACAGCAAAGAGAGGGTTATGGGGTTTTTTAGGGAAATTTTTAAATAGGATTTTAAGGGATTCTGGGAGGGGGGTAGGTTACGTGGGTTTGGGGGAAGACCCGCGGGGGAGGGTATCTGGGCCAGCCGAGGGGCGTGGCATGGGAGGTGTGGACTCAGGGGTCAAGGAGGGGGTTAGAGTTCATGATACAGATGGCCATGACATCGATACTGTAGGTGGGAGGGGCAGATATGGCAGGAGCAGGGGGCCACATCATCTTACGGGAGTGGGTCCTCGCTGGTTGCAAGCGGTGGCACGCTCCGGCCCCCAAAGCTCCTCTTGTTCCCCAGGTTGTAGGGACCCTCGGGCCCCAGGCCTTTGGCTGATGCTGTGCAACGCCAGGTCCGTGGTAAATAAAGCCCCCCTCATTTGTGACCTCATTCAGGAGGGTGGGTGCGGACCTGGCGGGTATTACGGAGACCTGGTTGGGCCAGGAGGGGGGAGCCCCCCTTGTTGATATGTGCCCACCCGGTTTCCGTGCATTCCATCAGCCAAGGTCACAGGGGAGGGGCGGAGGGGTGGCGGTTGTCTTGGACCGAGGGAGGCCACTGTTCCTCAGACAGCTGGATGTGAGTCCCTCCTTGTGAAGTGGGGTCATAGGGTGCAGTTGGGCTTGCTAGTCACGTACCTGGGTCCCTGCCACGTGGCAGCAGCCCTGCCCGAGCTGCTCGACGTTATAGCCGCAGTGGCGGTTGACATCCCCAGGCTTATGGTCATGGGGGATTTTAACCTGCCATCAGTCGGCGAGACGTCTGAGATGGCTCGGGAGTTCATGGCTTCCATGACGGCTATGGACCTGACCCAGTTAATTTATGGCCCTACTCACAGGGGGGGACACACACTGGACCTGGTTTTTGTCTCTGGACAGTGGTTGAGTGATCTTGAGATAGGGGATATAGCGATTGAACCCTTGTCATGGTCAGATCACTCCCTCCTTCACCTGGACCTTCGAACCGCCACACCCTGCCGCAGGGAGGTGGAACTGACGAGGTAGTTCTGCCCCAGGCGCCTGATGGATCGTGATAGGTTCCAGATGGAGCTTGGGCCATTTCCTGAGGTTCTGGCACACGACTCGGCTGAGGACTTAGTAGCCGCCTGGGATAGGGCGGCTGCTGGGGCTTTGGACGGAGTCGTGCCTTTGCGGCCTCTGACCCGGCGCCGGTCTCACCTGGCTCCTTGGTATACTGAGGAGCTAAGGGAGATGAAGCACCGGAAAAGACGCCTAGAGAGCAGTTGGAGGGCTAGTCGTTCTGAATCCGACTGGACACTGGTAAGATCTCATATTAAGAATTACCTAGTGGCGATAAAAGTAGAGAAGAGAAACTACTTTTCTGCTCTTATTGTGTCATCAGATAATCGCCCAGCCACCCTGTTTAGGGTGACCCGCTCCCTGCTCCACCAGGGGGCGCGGGAGGACCCCTTGGAGGGTAAAGCTGAGGATTTTGTACAATATCTGTATGACAAAATCGCTCAGATTCGGGAACAGCTGGACTCTGACTGGGTAGATCCAGGGGAGATGACAGGGGCAAGTCCTGAAAATATTATATGGGAAGAGTTTGATTCTGTGACTCCCGAAAGCGTGGATAGGATACTGAGCAGACTGAGTGCGGCCACATGTTTATTGGACCCGTGTCTCTCCTGATTGGTACTGGCCTCCCGGGAGGTGACGCGAGGCTGGCTCCAGGGGATTATAAATGCTTCTTTGAGTGAGGGTGTCTTTCCCGCCGCCTTGAAAGAGGCGGTGGTGAGGCCCCTCCTCAAGAAGCCCTCCCTGGACCCGGCTGTGTTAGCAAATTATCGTCCTGTCTCCAACCTTCGCTTTGTTGCGAAGGTTGTTGAGAGTGTGGTTGCACGACAGCTGCCTCAGTACCTGGATGAATTGACTTATCTAGATCCATTCCAGTCGGGCTTCAGGCCCGGGTACAGCACAGAGACGGCATTGGTCGCATTGGTTGATGATCTCTGGAGGGCTCGGGACAGGGGTTGCTCCTCTGTCCTGGTCCTATTAGACCTCTCAGCGGCTTTTGATACCATCGACCATGGTATCATGCTGCACCGGTTGGAAGGGGTGGGGGTGGGGGGCACTGTTTTACAGTGGTTCTCCTCCTTTCTCTCTGACCGGTCGCAGTCTGTGTTGACAGGGGGGCAGAGGTCGACCCCGAGGCCCCTTGTATGTGGGGTTCCGCAAGGATCGGTTCTCTCGCCCCTTCTGTTCAACATTTATATGAAGCCGCTGGGTGAGATCATCCGTGGTTTTGGGGTGAAGTACCATCAGTACGCTGATGACACCCAGATGTACATCTCCACCCCGGACCACCCCAATGATGCCCTCGAGGTGATATCCCGGTGCCTGGAGGCCGTACGGATCTGGATGGGGAGGAACAGACTCAGGCTCAACCCATCCAAGACCGAATGGCTGTGGTTTCCGACGTCCCGATATAGTCAGTTGGCGCCATCTCTGACTATTGGGGGCGAGTCGTTGGCCCCCACAGATGGGGTTCGCAACTTGGGCGTCCTCCTGGACTCGCGGCTGTCTTTAGAAGAGCATATGGCGGCCGTGGCCAGGAGGACTTTTTATCAGGTTCGCCTGATTCGCCAGTTGCGTCCCTTTCTGGATCGGGACTCGTTATGCACGGTCACTCACGCCCTTGTCACCTCACGCCTGGATTATTGCAATGCTCTCTACATGGGGCTCCCCTTGAGGAGCACCTGGAGGCTCCAATTGGTCCAGAATGCGGCTGCGCAGGTGGTGACGGGAGCAATGTGGCGCTCCCATGTGACCCCCCTCCTGCACGAGCTGCAGTGGCTCTCAGTGGTCTTCCGGGTGCGCTTCAAGGTTTTGGTTACCACCTTTAGAGCGCTCCATGGCTCAGGACCAGGGTACTTACGAGACTGCCTTCTGCCACTAGTAGCCTCTCACCGACCAGTTCGCTCCCATAGAGGAGCTTCTCAGGGTGCCGTTGGCTAAACAATGTCGACTGGCGGCCCCCAGGGGGAGAGCCTTCTCTGTGGGGGCACCTGCCATCTGGAACGAGCTCCCCCCGGAGATACGGAGGTTCCAAGACTTACGCATCTTCCACCACGCCCTAAAAACGTTTTTATTCCAACAGGCTGGTCTGGCCTAACTCTCCCTTTTAAATTGGCTTTTAAATTGGGTTTTAAATGTTTTTTAGATAAATTGGATGCTTTTAATTTTTTGAGCCTAAATTATTTAATCTGTTTTTAATAGTTTTTAATTTTTGTATGTCTCTGTATTTTATTTTGGCTGTTCACCGCCCTGAGTCCTTCGGGAGTAGGGCGGTATACAAATATGATAAATAAATAAATAAATAAATAAATAAATAAATAAATAAATAAATAAGTCCTGCCTTAGCCCTGAAAGCCTGTTTGCTGACCTCGGGACAGACACTCTCTTTCAGACAAGCCCACCTCACAGGGTGATTGTTGTGGGAAAAGAGGAGGAAGAAGAAGAGTTGGACATGTTCACCTCCTTTAGTTCTTTGAAAAAATAATAAAACACTGGGGGAAAAGCTAACAAAAATAAAAACTGACTTTCCTGCTTCTGTTTGTATGGAATCTATCACAGCTTTGTGCAGATATAGGAATTTCTCTTCTCACAAGGAGGAAGAGGTATTTTTTTTAACCATCCCTTCCAATTTCACTCACTCCCTTTTTTGCAGCCTTTGGGGGCACCAGTGGGGCAGGGGTGGGTTCTAAACTTTTTTGGTTTTGCGGGCGTGGCTTAGTTTGTGGGCATGGCTTGATGGTCATGTGACAGTGGGAGTGGCTTTATGGTCATGTGACTGGGTAGGCGTGGCCAACTCAATGTCACTCAAGTCAAGCGGTGCCGGGCCTGGCCCCTCCCCTCCCAGCCATTCCTTGTCACACCCAGCCTCAACGTATCTCTAGTTCTGTAAAAATGTTGTTCACCTTTTTTCCACTTTATTATCTACATACTAGAGATGCACTTTCCTGGACCACGGAAAGGAGGAAAAAGTTCCCGTGCTTTGCCCAAGAGTGTGATAGGCAACAGGCTTTTAAGGGGCTGCCAGAAAGAATGTATTTTCCAAAGCCCCAGAAGGCAAAAGAAGAAGCAATGGATGGAAACTGAAGAAAGAGAGAAGCAACCTAAAACTAAGGAGAAACTTCCTGACAATGAGAACCAATATAGGTGCAGAAATATTTCAGGCATAATTTCACGTATAAAATAGCCATTCGTATAATACAACCCGCCTATTTTCAAAACAGTCATTGCTATTATGGCTGATGTTTGACAGCCAGCCTAAAAGTCAAAGATCACAAGAGTGGTTCTTTCTCTGTATGTACACGAAACATCACATAACAGGAATAGCATATTAAGATGGAGTGGTGGATTTCAATTTTTTTGACTACTGGTTCTGTGGGTGTGGCTTGGTGGGTGTGGCATGACAGGGGAAGGTTACTTCAAAATCCACATTCCCTCCGCACCCCACTAACATGCTCTAGGAAGGAATCAAACTCCCCCCCTCTTCATTTCCCCAAATAAAATATTACTCATAGGAAAAGCAAGGAAAAATCAAGCTGCTAAGAAGGAACCTGCCTGATCCTCATTCCACATTCCTGCCAGCTGCATAAAGGAAACTTTGTAAGAAGAAAACAGCTACGGTGCTTAAAGATAATAGAAAGTGGAAGCTGGAAGTTCGGCTCCATTTACAAGCAGGCAGAAAACTCATTCAAGACAAGATAATTCACAATGGAAATCACCCAAACCTTTTTAGAAACACAAAGCCCATGTTGCACAAACCCCAAAACTTCAAAAACATAGAACCATATAAGAAGTCCCCCTCTTATCCAGTTTGTTGTTCAGCTGACCCAGAAACGAACTTCTGAATGTCACTTTGCTTCTGCAAGCAAAAACTTCCCTCCAGCAGCTGCTTCTTGGCTTCTCAATTTAAAGCGACGGTGTCTTGATTTTTTTTCTCTTCTTTCTCAAGTGAACCCTGATTTTTTTCCTTCTAGCCGATCAGCTGGGAGTCGAGAGGCAGTGAATAGATTGGGGGTGGTGCCAGGCAGAGGTGGTATTTACCGGTTCTCCGAACTGCTCAAAATTTCCACTACCAGTTCTTGTGGATCGGGGAGAACCGGTAGCTACCCACCACTGCAGTGGGGGCATTGGACCCCCTCCCAGCCTTGGGACATGGCAGGTTTCTCTGTTTCTTTGGGAAATATTCCTTCCCCAATCAGAGTCTGCTTGAGCCCCATCATCCACTTCCCTCCCTGCCTAGGATCATCTGAATTCCTCCATTCAGACAAGAGGAAAAGGGGAGTTTGCACAGAACCTCAGGATCAGCCTCCATTCTTCAACAGAGGGTCCCACTCACTCTGTAAAGCCAAATTCCCCCTCAGTTCCTGGATACCTCCAGACATCAATCAGCTGAGCTCACATCAGGGCCAGGGCGGCTGAGAAATTGAGACGGAAGGGACCACAAACCTTTCCAGCCGCAAGAGACACTTGGACACAGACTGTGGTCTGACAGAAGCTCCTATGGTGGCTTTAATGTGGCAGTGGGAAGGGTTATGGGATCAATCTCACAATACTCACCCTATAGGGCTGCCCCATCTGTTGTCCCTGGTGGCAGATGGAAGATTGTGAATCCCACTCCTGACACCAGTTTCTGTGGAATCAAACCAGGACCCAAAAAACCAATAATCCAGGCTCCCTGCAGTTGTTATTTATTCAGTGTCCACTGGACGAAGTTCTCCCCAGAAAATAGTGAGAGGAAATCTTACAGACAGAAAGATGCACTCATATTTATACATTCCAGGAAAGGAGGAGAAAAGGACAATCGTACATATGCATATTTCATTTAATAGATGATGTGAGCATGAATATTTACAATTAGGGAGACTCAAGTTATCTCCCCAGCCTTGTATTGTTGCTACCCGCAAGAAAGAGTTATTGTGTAAACAAAAAGAAACATCTCAGTTGCGTTGCCACAGCAGTTTGGGTGAAATGTACTGAGAAATGAGGGCATCAACATTGCTCCATACATTCCTTCTATATTTCTGTCTTGCTAACATGCTCCCATTTCTCCAAGAAATTTGTCTCCTCACAATCTTCCACACACCCTTTATTTATTTCAAGAAAAATAGTTGGCCCACTCATGCATGCAGAAGAGCTTGGACCATTTTCTATGTTTGGACTGTGGAAAATGTTAAAAGTTGAAATTCCTCAGTCTCACATTTACACGTTTCTTCTGGCTGTAAACTGCTCCTTTGTGAAGAATTCAATAATTTCCAAATTTGAAACATATACATATGATTTTTTTTTTGACTCCTGCATACTATCGAAATGGAAAGAATATCTCCTTTCAAATAAAAGAAACTTTTAACAATTCTTTCAATATCACAATGGTGTTATATCTCATGTTTTTACATTAGTTCTGGCTGTGAGCTGCTCCTTTGTGTTGAGGTCCGGCCTCAGAAGGATAATGTAGCACTTGGGGATGAAGATGCAGCCCAGCAGACCAGCACTGGAGGCCAGGATGGAGAAGACCTGCACAGCCACCATGTATTTCCCTTTGGTGCTCAGGTAGGTGGGCACAAAAGTCACCCAGACACTGCAGAAGACCAGCATGCTGAAGGTGATCAGCTTGGCTTCGTTGAAGGCCCCAGGCAGGTTCCTGGCCAGGAAAGCCACCGTGAAGCAGATGGCAGCCAGGAAGCCCATGTAGCTGAGGGTGATGTAGAACATGACAACGGCCCCTTCGTTGCATTGCAGGATGATCTCTCCAGGCTGGGAGTGGAGGTCAGAGTCAGGGAAGGGGGGAGAAACTCCCAGCCAGATGGAGCAGATGATAATTTGGACTGCAGAACAACAAAGGATGATGGAGTTGGCCAAGCTCTTCCCCAACCATCTCTTCACTCGGTTTCCTGGTTTTGTGGCCAGGAAGGCCAGCACCACCGTGATGGTTTTGGCCAAGAGAGAAGAAACGGCAACTGAGAAAATGATGCTGAAAACCGTTTGTCGGAGAAGGCAGGTGGCTTTCCTTGGTTGACCAATGAAGAGGGAAGGAGACAAGAAGCAAAGCAGGAGGGAGACTAGGAGGATATAGGAGAGGTCCCTGTTGTTGGCTTTGACAATGGGAGTTTCTCGGTATTTCATGAAGATGATTAAAACAAGACCCGTGGCTAGGAAGAAGAGTAGGGCAAAAGAGACCAGGATGATACCCAGAAGTTCTTCATAAGACAGAAAGGTTATAATTTTGGGGATACATTGGACTCTGGCCTCATTTGGATATTTATCATCTGGACACTTGGTGCATTTTTCTGTATCTGAGAAAGCCAAAAAGCAATATTTCTTTAATATACTGGTTTTTTTACATGTAAGCAATATCTTTTTTGGATGACAGCTGTTACCATGGTCATTTTCCAAGAAGTATTTCTTAGCTATTTCATTAAAAAGAGCATAAGAAGCAGGGTGAAATGCTCCCAGTTCGGACCGGATCACGTGATCCGGTAGCGATGGAGGCGGGTGGTTCGGAGAACCGGTAGCAAAAATCCTTACAACCTCTTTGCTGAAGAGGTTGTAGAAAAAATGGTTTTAAAAAAAAATGGCCATGACCACCCAGTCACATTACCAAATGTGTCTTTTAATTTGGATCCAGTTCCACAAAGCCTCCCATTTTCCTCAGTGTGACCCACCTTCCTGAGTGGAGAAGGTCCCCTCCGGACAAGGAACGCAGTCGTAGCAGCAGACTGGCTCTCCTTCTCGAGCCCTCTTGACAAATCCAGGATGACAACTTTCCACACATTTGGACTGAGGCAGGGACTGAGCAGAAAAAGTAGGAATGCCAAAGAAAACAGATGCAGGAGGTTTTAACTGGCAGATTCTTCCTTTAGTTCCTCCCTTTTGCTTTTGGAATTTAACATTACAATGAAGTTCTTTTTTACTTAATAAAGTCAAGAGGGATGGAATTGAAAAAAGATTTAAATATAATGATATATTCATCTTAAAACTGAGAACAAAGTTTACTGTAAAAGATTGAGGAAACTTTTATTCTATTAGATATTTTTAGTATGAAATTAAACTATGATGAAGAAAGAAACCTCTGACCAGTAAGATCTTGAAAGGTTTCCATAAAACATGACAAAGCCACTCCACTTAGGTCCTGCCTGTTGAAGAGCTTCCATTAGATGACATCACCTGGCATGGGAGGCCAACCACCCTGGAGACTCTAGGCTTTGCCCACTTGAAATGGGACCTCAGGCTTTGGAAAACAGACAAAAGACACCAACATTTTTCTTACCTTATTGAGCGACTTTAGCCATGGAAGAGCACCTTCTTTGATAATAAATCTCTGTCTTTGAAAATACGCAAGAGCCTCTGTCCTGGGATATTCCTTGGGGAAAACCAAGGAGGCCCGAATGGACAGATCTGCTTTTATCTCTCCATTTTGGTCCAAGTACAGTTTCCTCTCAGAAATATTCCAAAATTCATTCTTCTCCAGAAAGGGATGAAACTAGAATGGGAACATCCAGGAATTTGAAAAACAGAAAACTTTGTTTCTTATCCCACATTGAATCTTTCTTCTACAATTGTCTAAACTCCAAATATGCTTAATTAGGATACAAATACTGTCATTATCTTCAGAAGTGAATGAAAAAGTTTGAGAAAAATTTGTCTTTTTTAAAAAAAGTTTTTTTTTTATTTTTCAAACAGAGAGCAACATAAAAGCATCATCCTTTCAAACAATTACAGACAGTGTTTTGGTCGGTTATGTCAGATGTAAATGCCTTATTCCCTAATGTGTAAATAATGTATATATGGGGTATCGGGGGTTAACTTATTCTTTGTTTCCTAATGTATTCATAATTCACCACTCCCATCCTTGACTCCGCCCTTTGTATATATAAGGAGCCACCCTCACCATTTTCCTTGCTTCTATCTGTGAATATTCAGTGAATATAGAATGCCTGTTATGATTAAAGAGAAATATATATATACCTCTAATCTTTATTATCTTTATTGAGTCTGATCCTAAAAACATTGCAACAAGCTGGTAGCAGAGGATGGTTAATTGACTCAATAAATACTTAAAAATGTCTAAGAAAGATAGGCCCAACACCAGGGCCTACAGCAAAGAAATAGAAACTGAACAAGAAATAATCAACGAATCCACAAACGCGATTTCGAGAGAATCCGAAGAATACACCACAGAAGAAGAAGAACTAATAAATGAAAATAATGACCAGGAGGAAATCGAAATAGAAAATAACGAACTCAGGTCAGAAATATTGAAGCTATTAAAAAGCCAGAAGAATGATGAAAGTCTCATCGCGAATCTCCAAGAAATGCTGAAAAACAGCGGAGCAGCGAGAGAGAAAAACATCGTCAAGGAGAAACCCAAAGACCAAAAAACTGTGAGTGATATGACTACAGAGAAAGTCATTATGAAAAAGAAAAGATGTGATACCGCGCGAAATTTTGAATGGCAGCCATCTTGGTTTCAACGAGCCTCCAAAGGGAGCGAAGCAGAGCCAATCAAAATGTTCAGTTCAAAATTTCTGGCGCGAAAAACGTTATCAGACAACGAAAGTGAAAAGGAAGATTCGAATTTTCCAGAAGAACCCGAATCAGAAAGCGAAGACGATTTAACCAAATCCCAAATAAAATCAGCAATGAAGACGCTTTTTGCTGCATTTGGGCCAAAATTAAAAATTTCCAAAGCGCCAACGAAGAAGCAAGAGAACAAGCCGATACCTCAAGACCTACACGCTCCCATCCTGACTTCGAGAGCGACGACGCCCGAGCCCAGAGAGCCATGCCGATTCCGCCCCACGCCGCAGACCGGATCAAATACCAACGCACACAAGAGAAAGAGAAGAACAGTCGCCGCCATCAGAACTCCTAAAACCGAGCCAGAGACCGACTCGTCTGAAGAGGAGCGGAGCGGGCGAGCTGAAATGGAGAGAACCTTCCGCGACGATGCCAAAGAAGAAATGAGCAACGCGCATGTGCGAAACCACGTAGACGGTCCGGAAAGACTTGAACTGGCCAGAGAACCGCGCAGACTCGTTGCGAGCATCCCCATGCCGTTTTGCAATTTCCTGCACTTGCGAGATCACGGACTACCTCAGGTTGTAAGTAATGGACAAAATAATGTGGGAAACTTACCCAGTGACTTCCCAAAACTTAGAGTTGATGGCATTAATTTGCAAGAGTGGTATCAACAGCTCCAGGTTGTCTTTATGAAAGAAAATTTACTATTCTTTATCACTAGTCCTCCAAGAAGACCTTGGACTTTAAAAATAGATTGTTTACACCATAGAGCATTCTTCTTAATAATATCTAGCGTATCTCCTGCAATGTATCATAGTATCAAACCAAACCTAACTGTTTCAGAAATAATTCAATGCATGTTTAATCTGTTTCACAGCGACAGTGTAGCTACCACTACAAGAATGTCTAAGGATTTCTTTTCTTCCAGAGTAAAACCAGGGGTTTCCATAAGTGAGCATTTGATATCTCTAAACAAAATAAGAGCTGAGCTGCATCTGAGGGGGGAAGTGATTTCAGATCAAACAATGAAAAGTGTTATTATCAATTCACTTGATTCATCATGGGATAATTTTATGTCACACTTAGACACCATCAATCTAGGATATTTATCCATAGAGAGTCTATCTAACAAATTGATAGCAGAAGACAATTCAAGAAAAAATCGTTCTAGCAATCACACAGAACACAAATCTTTTAGGAAGGTAGCTTTCCAAGAAAAATACAACGAAGCTTTTAAATGCCATAATTGTGGGTCCAGGGAACACAATAGAAGAGACTGTCCCAAAATATCAAAGGAGAGACATAGGCCAGAATATAGAAGCAGATACAATTATAGACAGTCTTCCACAGATAGATATAAATATAGAAGCCCACCAAATTACAGAGAAAGTAGAGGGGGTAGAGAAAATTCAAAAGAGAGAAAATCTGGTTCACTGAATGGACTAAATAAACAAGACAGCACTAAAACACAACAAAATGAGAACAATAATTGGCTTATCGATTCTGGGGCAACCAATCACACCACTAATAACAAAAATATTCTGTCTTCATTTACAGAAGATAAGTTTGTAATAAAGGTAGCTAATCAAGAAAAGGTTCAAGTATTAGGCAGAGGAAACATAACATTGCCTGGTCTAGGAAAAATAGAGGGGGTATTGTTAATTCCTGAAATACCTCATAACATACTAAGTGTCATAAAACTAAGTAGAGATTCTGACATCAATATAGTTTTCTCAAAGGGGAAAGCAACTTTAGAGAAGGACAAAACAAATGTAGGCACTGTGATGATTAAAGGAGGCCTACCCTATCTGGTAACAAAAGAAAGATGGTTACATAACATTGATTCAAATATGGAAGATTGTATTGAGGCAGATGATGAAAATGTTAGTAACAGTGACAATGATGAATGTAAAATATCTCATGATCACACAAATACACACAAAGAGAAGAAACCAAGAATAGGTAAACCAATTCATGATGAGTGTGCTCACATCTTACATAGGAAGTTAGGACATGCAAGTTTTCCTGTAGTACAAAAAATGACTGAACACGCAGAAGGTGTCAAAATAAAAAATTGTGAAAATTATTTGGAATGCTCAGTATGTAAATCCACTAAACTAAAAACTAGTCCCAGGCCAAAAAAATCCAACAGATCAACTAACAAAATTTTTGACTTAGTACATATGGACTTAGTTGGTCCATTAACTCCATCAATCACTTATAGAAAACGTTACTTCCTAACAATAGTAGATGACTACAGTCGCTATGGTTTTGTTTACACATTAAAACACAAGGATGAAACCTTTCAGAAATTTAAGGAATTCTACAAACGCATAGAAACACAACATAATATCAGAATAAAACAAATTATGACAGACAGGGGATGTGAATTCATGTCTAAAGGATTCTCCCAATGGTTAAAGGATAGAGGGATGCTACATTTCACGTCTAGTCCATTTTCTGCATTCCAAAACGGGATTGCAGAGAGAAAGAATTCCACACTACAAACCATGATTAGGTGCACATTAGAGGATGCTGGTTTAGGCAAACAATTTTGGTCAGAAGCCTTACATTATTCAAATTACACTCAAAATAGAACCTGGTCCAGTATTGTGAATAAAACACCATATGAGGTGATGTATAATAGGAAACCCAAAATAGCACACATGCACATATTTGGAGTCACTGCAGACGTACACATACCTAAACAGTTGAGAAGAAAGGGAGAAAACGTATCCAGAAGATTAAGATTTATGGGATATGAAACTGGCACCAAAGGGTACAGATTTATTGATAATAGTAACAAATTTATAGTCTCCAGAACAGCTGTGTTCCATGAACAAGCCAATTGGTCTAAATTACATCTTAATGAAATATTTCCAGATAAATGCAAAGATACAAAATCTTGTGAGGAAGGAACAATAGAAAATCAAAATATCAACAAAAGTACAAACAAAACCAGAACTTGGACAAATAGTCAGCACAAAATAAAGACAGACACATTAACAAAAAAGGAAGCAAGATATTTGCATGACAACCATAGCAAACCTGAAAGAGCTATTAGAAACAATAGAAATCAAATACCAGGTAAATACAGAGATTACATAATGCATATGGATGGTGAACAAATAACACCTAATACATATGAGGAAGTATTAAAACTCCCTTATGAAGAAAAGGAAAAATGGGAACTAGCTATGAAAAAAGAGATGGAAAGTTTGCAAGGATTAAATGTATTCACACCTGCAACTGCACCTAAAGATAAAACAATCATAGGTACTAGGTGGATTTATAAAATTAAGAATCTAGAAGGAGGCAATACTCTATACAAAGCCAGATTAGTTGCACAAGGTTATGCACAAAAGTATCCGGAGGACTATACTGACACATACTCCCCCACAGTGAGAACAGAGAGTGTTAAAACAGCTCTGGTAGTGGCATCTGCACTCAATCTTGATGTATTTCAATATGACATACAGACTGCGTACTTACACGCAAAACTAGATAAGGAAATATATGTAAGGGCACCACACAGTCAATACACTAATAAGAATGAAATCTGGCTATTGAACAAGAGTCTATACGGGTTAAAACAATCTGGCAAAAGATGGTATGATTGTTTGGTAAAAGTACTTAAGACCATGGATTTTAACGCTACCACCGCTGATAACTGTTTCTTTGTAAAAAAAAGTGATGATCACATTGAATTCGTGTTAATTTATGTAGATGATATTTTATATATAGGAAAACACAAGGAGAGAAGAGAAACCTTTGTAAATAAGCTAAACGAACATTTTTCGTTGAAATCTCTAGGTAAAGTAAACAAATACCTTGGTGTACAAATTAACAAAACTAGAAGGGGATTCAAACTTACTCAGAAAGATAAGATTATTGAACTTCTAAACAAATGCAATTTAAACAATGCTAAACCATGTGACACTCCTATGCAAACTGATTTCCTTAGAAACACTGATGAGTCTTCCCCTGAATTCAAAGATAATACATTTTATAGATCAGTCATAGGTTCACTTCTTTATATATCTAATTGGACCAGGCCAGATATTGCATTACCTCTCAATTTATTGTCCAGACATGTTAGTAAACCAACTATGTATCATTGGGAAGCTGTCAAAAGAATTCTAAGATATCTAAAAAATACATTAGACTTTTGTTTAGTATTAGAACCTAGTAATGACAAAGAACCAAAACTTACTTGTTACGCAGATGCGGATTGGGCTGGAGATATATCATGCAGAAAGAGCACTTCTGGTTATATTTTTCTATTAAATAACTGTCCAGTTTACTGGTACACTGGTAAACAAGAACTGGTAGCCACTTCAACCACAGAAGCGGAATATGTTTGTTTATCCAAAGCTGCAAATAACCTTGTATGGTTTAATGATTTGATTTCAGATGTCTGGAAAAAACCTGCTTTACCTTTTGTTATGCATGAAGATAATAAAGCAGCCATTGAAATATCCAGATCCGATGCCATTGGACAAAGATCCAGGCATATAGATATAAAGTTTAAACATGTGAGACAATTGTCTCAAGATGGATTTATCAAAGCAGTGCATTGTGATACCTCTGAACAATTAGCTGACATATTAACGAAGCCTTTACCTTCTAAACAGCACAAATATTTAACTTCAAAATTATATGTCTTATATTGTCCTGAATCTGAATGTAATTGGTGTTGTATAGCGAACCGGCATTTAGAGGGGGATTTGTCAGATGTAAATGCCTTATTCCCTAATGTGTAAATAATGTATATATGGGGTATCGGGGGTTAACTTATTCTTTGTTTCCTAATGTATTCATAATTCACCACTCCCATCCTTGACTCCGCCCTTTGTATATATAAGGAGCCACCCTCACCATTTTCCTTGCTTCTATCTGTGAATATTCAGTGAATATAGAATGCCTGTTATGATTAAAGAGAAATATATATATACCTCTAATCTTTATTATCTTTATTGAGTCTGATCCTAAAAACATTGCAACAGGTTAAAATCTTTTCGTGCTCACAAACTCTTCAAGATATCAATATATGACAAATGTTTCTTTTCCACTAAGAAAAAAACAAATTTTACACATTCTATCTTAATTTCATTTCATATATCATATTTCATCTCCATGTTTTATTATCTATCCATTGATAAAATAAATCCCATATCAAATAATATTGTTTATCTTCCTGTTCTCTTATTTCAAATGTCAATTTACTCATTTCAGCACAGTCCAACATTTTCTTAATAATTTCTTCATCAATTTCTTCATCTTCTCTCCTTTCCAATTTTTGGCAAATAGAATTCTAGCTGCTGTTAACACATTCATAATTAATTATTGCAATTCTTTATTAAATGTCTCTGGTAAGATCCCTAATAAAAATGTCTCTGGTTCTGAGAAAAAATTGTCAATCATATACTGACAAAATATAGAGAAAATATAATTGACACAATTGGTCAATTATAGGGAACATTCTAGAGCAGATGACAAATAAAATGAACAGAGAAAGAAAAAAGATTATTCATAAACTCATTGAAAACAGCAGGTTGATTCCCAGAAAACATGGGTTGATCAAGAAGAAAGTTGTCAGGCTAATCTTCTCCCTGGTCATCCTGATGGAAAACACCTCCAGATGTGCTAATTCTAATTAATTGTAATGCAACATTAACAACATTTTGCAGATCTCAAAGAACAAATCTCCCACCAACTCTTTTCTCAGCCTGAAAAGTTAGCCAGGATCCTTTCGAGTTTCTTTCTCTCCCATTATGCAGCTGCAGGATTCTCCCCTCTTCTCTGATCCTTCCCTAGGCAGCCTCTCTTCCCCTCATCCCAAAAGTCATTCTCACCCATCATTACACTTTCTAAATAGATGATGGGAACTCTGGTGATATCACTGGATTTCAGTAAAGGACTCACAAACAATTTTCTGGTATGATTAGAAACCTGAGGGGCAGATGGTATGTGGATAAAAACTGTCTTCAAGATGATACACAAATAATTTTTAACCCTTTTTAATCTTTCCTAGGAAACCTGAAGGTGATGGATAACAATTTGCCATTGCTCATCAATTTCTATGGTGTCATTAATAAGGTAATTAGTATGATCTTAGAATAAGCTAATTTGATCTGCTTTAAAGAATATAAAGTCTTTCAACTTACAAGCCTTATTTGAAACTTCATTTTAAAAAGTTTGATAAAATAACAATGGTTTTAAATCAACTTAAAGGCGATAATCAAAAACAAGCAACAATTGTTGAATCGGATGGATTGAATGGATGGATGGACTGGAACTGAATTTGCTGCTGGCATCCCTGAAGGAGGAGTCTGGTTTGAAGGCAGGCTGCTTGGAGATGGCTGGAGAGGCCATGGACCCTGAAGACTCAAAGTGGACAGAACGGATGACTGAAGAAATGGATTCTTTCAAGATTGAGGGAATGGATTGTGATACTTAACTGGAAAACAAGTCTTAAGAGTTGTCATGTTTCAATTTACAGGAGGTCCTGTGACTTTGGGGAATGGAAAGCAGTTGTTGGGAAAGATCCTAATTAATTTTTTTAAGGAAATGTATTATTATTAAGAATCCAACAAAGATGTTTAACCTTGGACAGATTCTGGGTGGATCAGAGGTAATGATTGTGATGGTCTGTAAAGTTTCTATGAGTTAAATACAAGAGCAGATTACAGACCATTTTGAAGTTTTAAAATTTAACTTTATTGTTGAATTGCCTGTTAATTATATTTTTTTATATACAGCAGACAGATGACAAGTCAAGTAGTTGCAAATAGATGTGTAGTTTATAATTGTGAGACTATTTTGCAAGGGGGAGAAACTATTATTGCTGTATTGTATTCAACTGGGGGCACAATATGCATGTTTTTGTCTGTTTTTAATGCACAATTTTTGAAAAATGTTTTCTCTAGTTTTGTTTTGTCTTTGTAATAGTTTTATTTTTTGAAGCTTATATTTTACCTTTTTGAATAAAATAAAATTTAATAAGAGGAATATCAAGTTTCCAGAAACAATATTTATGATTAGCACACAGAAAAGGGTGCATAAGTAAAAAGCAGTAGAAAAATATCTGATTTTTAGCAACTAGGACTTGACTAACAACAGAAGCCTCCTAGAAGAACATGAATGAGGGACTGGAAGAAAGATGAGGGATACCAAACTTGATATGCATGTTTGTGAAAATGATCTCAAAATCGTAGTTAACTGGGAACAGAATCTGAGTCAGCAGGGAGATGTTCATGGAAAGAAGGCAAATGCAGCCATAGGAATCTCAGGAAGTGAATGTTGTGGTTTGGGGAGACCCCAACTCAAGGACCAGGTCCCCTTGCAGGCACCACGCTTGGAGGAGAATTTGCACAAAATCTACGTGTGAACTTCAGGGAAGGAGAAATAAGCCACGGAAGAGATCAAAGGAGCTGCTCTTAGCCTTGAGGAAAGAGAACAAGGAGAAGAGCTGAAGATCAGGAGGAGGCTGGGAGACCCTTTTCCAACTGACACAATCTCTCGGTTGGAGAAGGGAGGATGCAGCCCTCTTCCAATCACTGACACAGGTTACACACGAGTGTAAGATCTGCTCACTATTATTCCAGAGTGTCAGATATGGAAAAATGAATTCAGTTACAAGAGAGGAGAATTTAGCTGAAGTAGAGAAAAATATGATAAAAGGATGAGCTGTTTTAGAGCTGAGCCAGTGAAGCAGAGAATTTCAGTCTCCTCTTCGTGGATTATCTGAATGCAAAGACTGAGCAGCCATCAGTCAGAGAAGCTTTAACTGGGATTCCTGCAGAGAGGAGGGGTTGGGCTAGATGGTCTCAGGGTCTCCTTCAAATTTATAAAGGTTGTCATGCCACAACATGTATCTATTGTGCTGTTGTTGCTCTAGCCCCACCTAGTGGCCGGGGGCAGATAAGCCTAACTGTATGGTCTGAAGCCAGACTCCCTTTTCTCTCAGCCTTTGGAGGAGACGGAAGCAGCCGGTTTGACCGAGACACATGGTCATCCAGAGGCCTCCGTCCCTCACACGGAGCATCACTGGAGAGGTTCCAGCTGCTTCTTTGTTGGCTGTTAGTTAATGCTGCCTATCTCCTATTTATATTTGATTCTCACTCTCTGCATTTCCTCAGTTTCTCCGTGCCCTTTTCTCCCAATGAAAGACCCAGATCCACCCCAGGCTCCCTTTCACTGGAGGAGAAGAGGGGGGGTTTAGCTGCCTGTTGAGCTGCACACAGACCCACCTGCAGTGGGGACGGAACAAAGGGGAAATTCCACCATCCTAATCACAAACCCACAAATACAGGAATTTATTTAAGAAAGAATACAGCATTTTCAAATGAGCAGAGTTTAATATCGAAATGCCATGGTATCTACTCTTTGGAACCATTATTCCCTGAGTAATTGAATTGGCCAGATCTGTTGAGTTGGTTCCCCTCCTTCTCCTCTGGATTCCTCCTCCAAAGGATCTAAGATTAGATGGATCCATATCAGGACCCCCATACCTGCCACGGCTGCAGCCTTGGAGACCCCAAACTCTTTTCTCCCTCCTTCCTTCTCCTCCTCCTCGATCTGGAGGAATAAGCGGCATTCAAGGCCTGGGCCAGAGTCTTCATGAAACTGTAATCATGGTAGTGATTTGGGATCCGTCTTCTGTTCCTTTTCTCCTGGGTCTCCAGTGGGGCTTCCTGGGTGCATCTTCTGCGGCCTTTGACAGAAAAGACATTCTTTGAAAGAGAACAGCGGAAATAAGGATCTTGAAACTTTTCTTCCACAAAGAAATGGGGTTCAAAGTCATCATCCATTGGCCTTTCTTTTCCCAGATAACCAAAGTTCAAAATACTATGGATGTATTTGAGAAGTCTGCGCCTATTTATTTTATACCCTACAAAACTTGTGAGGATCCAGACTTTCCCTTCAATGGGTCCTGAGAGACGCATAAATGTTAAATGGAAAGGAAGGATTCTGCCCCAAATGGGAACATTTTCTATGAAGTGAACAAAGACGTTGACTTTTCTCCACTTAGAGAGGGAATCCCTGAGGGATGCTGTATATCCAGTTGTTGAGAACAGTTGTGATATAACCACACAAATTCCACTCCTGACAAGCATAGGAAGAAAAATCCTCATGAAATTTTCTCCATTTTCTGTGTCTGAAGCAAAGAGGCCAATCAGGGTCCATCTGAAATGGAGGAGCAGGTGGACAATTGCTGGGTACTGGAATCCTTCTTTGGGGAGAATATGGTGGAAAAAGGGGAATTGACTTTTATCACTCAGAGCCTCTGAAACAATGTCATGACTGATCTGAAAAAGCAATGAAGAATGCTGTGTTACATTTGGGATCAGATCAAGTCCAAAATATTAGATTTTAATAAATCCAACCTGGTTCTCATGAATGTATTAGAATAGTTTGTTAATCAGACATTGTTTAAAATATTAAAGGCAGAATATTAGCAAGATTGTATCATAATAATGGAAAATAATAAGCAAATTAAAAAACAATAAAAATGTAAATCATATTACTGTATCCCACCCCTACAATTTATCACAATTAGATTAACATGTGCAAATGCCAACTGGAGTATTCTATTCCAATAAAGGGCCTATTATAATTTTCGAGGATAGCTGCATCTTTTTTTGCTTCTCTATCCCAGATTCTTTCTGGAGGAAATTTTTTAACTTTTTTCTCCAGTTATACAAGAAACAGGCAGAACTCAAAGCCTAATAAGATTTGTCAGTTGCATAATCCAAGTTTGGTCTTTCATTGAAGTTTTGTCTGTTCCAAGAGCCACAATTTTCAGAGTCTGTCAGTTTCTATATGTTAAATTTTATGCCAATGCCCATATTTTCTGAATTTAGACAAAGCAGAAATTGTGTAAATTACCAAATCAGCTCTGAGGGCAGCAGCTGGAGTCCTTTTACCCACCCCAAGATACTCCTCAGAGGCTGATATTGGGTTGGTCCTGCTGGTGGTTTCTCTCTGGAGCCCCAAACATCAGATTGATGTAAGAACATGGAGGAAAACTCAGATTATTTATTTATTTATTTATTTATAATTAAATTTATATACCGCCCTACTCCCGAAGGACTCAGGGCGGTGAACAGCCAAAAAAGTAAAATACACATAATACAAATGTTAAAAACTATTTAAAATACATTAAATACTTTGGCCCGATTTAAAACACCCCAATTTATAAAACAAATTTAAAAGCAATTAAAAGGGAGGTTAGGCCAGACCAGCCTGCTGGAATAAGAATGTTTTGAGGGCGCGGTGGAAAGTGCGCAAATCCGGGATCCTCCATATCTCCGGGGGAGCTTGTTCCAGATGGCAGGTGCCCCCACAGAGAAGGCTCTCCCCCTGGGGGCCGCCGGTCAACATTGTTTGACCGAAGGCACTCTGAGGAGCCCCTCTCTATGGGAGCGTACTGGTTGGTGACAGGCTACTGGTGGCAGAAGGCAGTCTTGTAGGTATCCCGGTCCTAAGCCATGGAGCGCTCTAAAGGTGGTAACCAGAGCCTTGAAGCGCATCCGGAAGACCACCAGGAGCCAGTGCAGCTCATGCAGGAGGGGAGTCACATGGGAGCGCCACGTAACTCCCGTAATCACCCACGTGGCCGCATTCTGGACCAGCTGGAGCCTCCGGGTGCTCCTCAAGGGGAGCCCCATGTAGAGAGCGTTGCAATAGTCCACGTGGAAAGTGATGAGGGCATGAGTGACCGTGCGTAATGAGTCCCGATCCAGAAAGGGACGCAACTGGCGTATCAGACGAACCTGATAAAAAGTCCTCCTGGCCACAGCCATCAAATGCTCTTCTAAAGACAGCCGTGAATCCAAGAAGACACCCAAGTTGTGAGCCCCCTCCATGCGGGCCAACGACTCGCCCCCAATAGTCAGTGATGGCACCAACTGACTATATCGGGATGTCAGAAACCACAGCCACTCGGTCTTGAATGGGTTGAGCCTGAGTCTGTTTCTCCCTATCCAGATCCGCACGGCCTCCAGGCACCGGGACATCACTTCAAGGGCATCATTGGGGTGATCCGGGGTGAAGATGTACAGTTGAGTGTCATCAGCGTACTGATGGTACTTCACCCCGAAACCACGGATGAGCTCACCCAGCGGCTTCACATAAATGTTGAACAGAAGGGGCAAGAGGACCAATCCCTGTGGCACCCCACATACAAGGGCCCTCAGGATCAACCTCTGCCCCCCTGTCAACATAGACTGCGACCGGTCGGAGCGAAAGGAGGAGAACCACCGCAACACGGTGCCCCCCACCCCTAACTCTTTCAACTGGTGCAGCATGATACCATGGTCGATGGTATCAAAAGCCGTTGAGAGGTCTAATAGGACCAGGACAGAGGAGCAACCCCTGTCCCGAATCCTCCAGAGATCATCAACCAATGCGACCAATGCCGTTTCTGTGCTGTACCCAGGCCTGAAGCCCGACTGGAATGGATCTAGATAAGCCGATTCATCCAGGTACTGAGGAAGCTGTCACGCTACCACACTCTCAACAACCTTCGCAACAAAGCGAAAGTTGGAGACTGGATGATAATTAGCCAACACTGCTGGGCCCAGGGAAGGCTTCTTGAGGAGAGGCCTCACCACCGCCTCCTTCAAGGCGGCGGGGAAGACATCCTCACTGAAGGAAGCATTAATAATCCCCTGGAGCCAGCCTCGTGTAACCTCCCGGGAGACCAGCACCAACCAGGAGGGACCCAGGTCCAATAAACATGTGGCTGCGCTCCTCAGTCTGCCCAGTATCCTGTCCACGTCTTCGGGAGTCACAGAATCAAACTCTTCCCAGATAATATTCTTAAGACCTGCCTCCATCATCCCCCCTGAATTTACCCAGTCAGAGTCCAAGTGTTCCCGAATCTGAGCGATTTTGTCATACAGATACTGTACAAAGTCCTCGGCTCTACCCTCCAAGGAGTCCTCCCGCGCTTCCTGGTGGAGCAGGGAGCGGGTCACCCTAAACAGGGCGGCTGGGCGATTATCTGATGATGCAATAAGAGTGGAAAAATAATTACATTTTGCCGCTTTTATCGCCACCAGGTAAGTCTTAATATGAGATCTTACCAGTGTTCGGTTGGATTCAGAATGGCTGGCCCTCCAACTGCTCTCCAGGCGTCTTTTCCGGCGCTTCATCTCCCTCAGCTCCTCGGTGAACCAAGGAGCCAGGCGAGACTGGCTCCGGGTCAGAGGCCGCAAAGGCATGACCCAGTCCAAAGCTCCAGTGACCGCCCTATCCCAGGCGGCCCCTAGGTCTTCAGTCGAGCTGTGAGCCAGAGCCTCAGGAAATGGCCCAAGCTCCATCTGGAATCTATCCGGATCCATCAGGTGCCTGAGGCGGAACCACCTCACCGGTTCCGCCTCCCTGCGGTGGGGTGTGGTGGTTCGAAGGTCAAAGTGAAGGAGAGAGTGATCCGACCATGACAAGGGCTCAATCGCTATATCCCCTATCTCAAGATCACTCAACCACTGACCAGAGACAAAAACCAAGTCCAGTGTGTTTCCCCCGGTGTGAGTAGGGCCATGAACTAACTGGGTCAGGTCCATAGCCGTCATGGAAGCCATGAACTCCCGAGCCACCTCAGACGCCTCACCAACGGATGGCAGGTTAAAATCCCCCATGACCATAAGACGCCACCGTGGCTATAACGTTGAGCAGCTCGGGCAGGGCCACCGCCATGTGGCAGGGAGCCAGGTATGTAACCAGCAATCCCATCTGCACCCCATGACCCCACTTCACAAGGAGGGACTCACATCCAGCCGTCTGAGGAACAGTGGCCTCCCTTGGACCAAGACCTTCTTTAATAACAACTGCCACCACCCCCGCCCCTCCCCTGTGACCTTGGCTGATGAAATGCACGAAAACCAGGTGGGCACATTTCAATGAGGGGGTCCCCCCCTCCTGGCCCAATCAGGTCTCCGTAATATCCGCCAGGTCTGCTCCCCCTCCTGAACAAGATCACAAATAAGGGGGGCTTTATTTACCATGGACCTGGCGTTGCATAGCATCAGCCGAAGGCCTAGGGCCTGAGGGTCTCTGCAACCTGGGGAACAAGAGGAGCATTGGAGGCTGGAGCGCGCCACCGCTCGAAGACAGCGAGCGCGCACTCCAATAACATGATATGGCCCCCTGCTCCCGCCATATCTGCCGCTCCCACCCACAGTACTGATATAATGTCCATCAACAACACAAGCTCTAAGCCCCTCCTTGACCCCGATTCCCACACCTCCAGTGCCTCGCTCCTCAGCCAGACCAGGCCCCCTCCCCGTGGGTTCTCCCCCATACCCACACAACACACACCCCTCCCAGAACCCTTTAAAATCTTATTAAAAAACTTCCCCAAAAAACCCCACAGCCCCCTCCTCGCAACATGCCATCTTTCAGGATTCCAAAATCCGTCATCAAGATAGGCCCTCGATAGAGTGGAGGGCCAAACCTGCGAGAGGGGGGAGTCTCGCAGGGCAAGGAGCTCAGACACCGAGTACATCCGATCATTAGGGGTGAAAATAATCCGTGGTCGGGAGACCACCATGATGTTATAAGTCCACAGGGGAAAAGTTCCAATCCATGGCACAAGCAACCGGACTCCATTGCTCTCTCACAGCAGTGGAGGGGAGATATATGCCATTTGACACCTGGAAATTTCTTGGCCCAACCGTCCTCTCACGAAGGCCGACCAGTTGAAATAATCTTAAAATTGATGGAAACCGGTAGTGAAGGGCAGCCATACACCGGCTCCCTCCGGACTTGTATTCCCAGATCCCATTCCCCATACAGGTTTGGAGAAGTCAAAAAAGCCCAATCCTCCAGCTCATGGGCAGGATTTAGTTCAGGAAGAGGCTTGCAGTCTTGCAATAATTGGGGCTGAGGAAGCTGGAGAGCTGTGAGGTTTTCATTTAAGCACCACTTTCACTCCTGCCCTTTCTCTAACGGAGCTCCTTGGATTATGAGGGAGCCAAGATTCAGGCTCAGAGAAAACAACCCCAGGTAAGGAAAGGTGTTACTTGCTCTAATGGCTGACCATCTATGGCTATGATGTCATTTCACAAAGACCATAACTTTTGAACTTGCTTTATAAATTATCTGATAATTATTAAGACAAAACAATCCAAGTCTATACAATCCAATGTCTAAGTATGATAATATCACATTATCGGTATAAATCAGTTTATTCCAATAGGAATTTAGCAGGCTAAACATGTGTACCTATAACAGAACTTATAACAAAATAAAAGGGTTGGAAGGGACCTTGGAGGTCTTCTAGTCCACCCCCTGTTCAAGCAGGAAACCAGGCATAATAGCAGTAACTGTGAGAGGGTCCTGGAGTCTTAATGGACAACCAATTAAATATGAGTCAAGAGTGTGCAGCGGCAGCCAAAAAAGCCAATGCAATCCTAAATTGCATTAACAGAGGGATACAATCAAGATCAAGAGAGGTACTAATACCACCCTATAAAGCCTTAGTAAGACCACACCTAGAATTCTGCATCCAGTTTTGGTCACCACACTATAAAAAAGATGTTGAGACTCCAGAAAAAGTGCAGAGAAGAGCAACCAAGAGGATTAGGGGACTGGAGGCTAAAACATACAATGAACGGTTGCAGGAACTGGGCATGGCTGGTCTAGTGAAGAGAAGGACCAGGGAAGACATGATAGCAGTCTTACAATATTTGAGGGGCTGCCACAGAGAGGAGGGGGTCAAGCTGTTTTCCAAAGGCCGGACAAAGGCCAGACAAAGGCCGGACGAGGAATAATGGATGGAAACTGAACAAGGAGAGATTCAACCTGGAAATAAAGAGATAAACTTGCCTTCAGAAGTTGTGGGAGCTTCATCACTGGAAGCTTTCGAGAAGAGACTGGACCGTCATCTGTCAGAAATGGTGTAGGGACTGCTTGGACTAGATGACCTACAAGGTCCCTTCCAACTCTGTTAATCTGTATCTATCTATACTATTCCAGACAAGTGGCTGTCCAGTCTCTTCTTAAAAGCCTCCAGTGATGGACCACCCACAATTTCTGAAGGGGAGACGTTCCATTCCTCACCATTAGGAAATTTCTCCTCAGTTCTAGGTTTTTTCTCTCCTTGATTACTTCCCATTCATTGTTTCTTGTCTTGCCTTCTAGCACTTTGGAAAATAGGTGGACCTCCTCTTCTCTGTGGCAGCCCCCCAAATATTGGTACATTGCTATGATGTCACCCCTCGTCCTTTTCACTAGACTAGACATACTGAATTCCTGCAACTGTTCCTCATATGTTTTAGTCTCCAGGCCCTTAATCATCTTTTCTGCACTCTTTCCAGAGTCTCTACATCTTTTTTATAATATGGAGACTAAAACTGGATGCACTATTCCAAGTGTGGTGTTGCCAAGGCATTATAAAGCTGTACAAATAATTCATGTGATCTTGATTTTATCCCTCTGTTAATGCAGCCTAGAATTGCAATGGCTTTTTTGGCTGATGCCACAGATTGCTGGTTCATATTTAAGTGATTGTCCACTAGGACTCCAAGATCCCTCTCACAGTTACTGCTATGGAGCCAGGTTTCACCTCATCCGCAAGTGGACATTTGGTTTTTCTAGCCTAAGTATAAAACATTACTTTTCTCTACATTCAATTTCATTTGATCTTCTTGAGCCTATCTTCTGGGGTGTTGGCTATTCCTGCCACTTTAGTGTTGCCTTTAAATTTGATGATTTCCCCATTTCTCCCCTCATCCAAATTATTCATGAAGATGTTGAAGAGAACTGGGCCTAAAATGGAACCTTGGGGTCCCCCACTGCTTGTTTCCCTCCATGCAGACGTAGTTCCATTGAGGACCACAGGCTGAGCCCATCTGGGGGTGATGCTGTCCATCCCACATATTTTTAGCTTCCCGAGAAATAGGTTGTGGTTTACTTTGTCAAAGCCTTTTGGAAATCGAAGTACTGTATACTATGTGCACTGCATTTCATTGGTCCACTAATTTAGTCATTTTTGTTAAAAAATGAACTAACTTTTATTTATGATCTGTTTTTTGATCCTGCATGAATCCTAGTAAGTCATTCATATCTACACTGAATAAGAAGGGTTTAAATATGCATCTTTCCCTTCTTCCTTGGTAAGCATAGATCCTTCTTCTCATGGCTCCATTGAGCCCAAACCTCCCTCTCAAACAAGGGCTTGGATCAGGGCCAACAGGCTGAGCTCCATTTTGAGGGCAAAACATTTTCTCCATCATATTTTTCTGTTTATTGTGTCAAATGCTGCACTAACATCTAGAAAGCCAGCAAACCTTATTTTACCTCACTGATATAGATTAGATATTTCAAGACAAACTTGTTGCCAATATTAGATTATTAATATGCATTATTTCTTACAAAATCTTTATAGCATTTAACTCTACCTAAAACCTTCTGCAAGAAATGATTTTTTCTCAAGTTTAACTAAGAGGATCATGGCATAAATTTTAGCCACAATATCTGCTAGTCTATTTGATCTATAATTGCTAGAATAATTTTTATTCCACATTTTAGATAGATAAAATGCTACTATTGCCAACTTCAATCCGACTGGATAGGGCAGGCATCATTTATGTGTGAAAATGAAGATGCCAAGAGAGGCCTCAACAACTAGGGATATTTTTTGATCAGTTAAATAGTTGGTAGAATGTCTTCTCCAGGGAATGTATTGCTTGCATTTCAGCCCTTTTCTGATGAATCTTGACATGAACATAATGGGGTAAAATATTGACATTTTTGCTAATATGGAGAAAAGCAGCTATTGAATTCCATGGAGAAGACATTATTGCATCTATTGCTCACCCACCACCACCCACCCCTCACTTTACCAGAAGGAAAAACACACACAAACCTGTGGGATTTTGTAGGTACCTCCTAATGTTGAAATCTGGATGGAGATGCCCCTGTTAGCTGCATCAAGAAGAGCCAGGAGGTTTTCCTTCCTTCCACAGCCGTAGTTGGGGACATTGGCTTCTCCAGTGGAGAGAGAGTCCAGCAAGGCATCTGAAGTGTGGAAAGTGCTCACATAGTTGTTATGGATGTTGTAGCCAAGTGTGAGATTGTGCAAGAGATGAGAATTCTTGTTGACCAGTTGAATCTTGAAAATGAATACTAAGCAATACGAAAAACTGTAAGAAGTCCTATTGAAAAAAAAGTTATTATATTCAACAGCCACAACAAATACTTTTGTTACATATAATATATATAATCCTCCACAAGCCTACTGAGCCTTAAACCAACATTGATCCAAAAGCAATGATCAGTTACACAAATATGGAAATGGGCTGAGGTACAGCAACTACAACTGATTCCACCACTACTTTAAATAAAATTAATTACCAAGTGATAAATTAAGGATTGAACAGAGAGACAAAAATAATCTGCAGCCCTTTCCGCTTTTTTTCAGACCCCTTTTTGAGTCTTTTTCACAAAATCAAACCAGAGAGAGAAGCCATGGAAATCAAAATCATTCAGGAAATTAGACATATCCCCCAATATAGGAATAAATGAAAAATAAAAAACTGAAAAGAAGGAGAGTGTTAGAATAGAGAGACTGCAACTCCATCACCCTGAATGACTTACAGATCATGGAAAACAAACTGAAGAGAAGGAGCCACGTTGAAAAGCAACTTTGTATGCAATATTTCCCTTCCACTGGTGACTATACTGATTAGATGATCTCCTGGGCTGTAAAAGCTCTGTGGTGGTTTTCCATTCTGGTGCTCTGAACTCAGCGGGCATTTCATTCTCAGCTTCCCAGAGACTGAATGGGAGAAAAGCAGCATCAGAAGCAGAAGCAGGAAGTCCATAATTCATGGCGTGAATCAATGAATCCCTTTCCTGTTTCTAAAGAAGATTTAGAAGAATTCAAAGGACTCTCACAAGGTGGAATATGATCCAGTTGCTTTCCTTCTTCAAACACAGAGAAACACTTGGCTTCATCTGGAAAGGAGAGAGACGTACATTCAAGAGCACAGACTCTGCCTGTCCCAAAACTCCATATTTCTCTGCCCAAAGTCTCCCCTGGAGGATTCAACCAAACAGCAGAGCTGAAACTTTTATCATAATTCTCCCTCCCAGGAGGGATCCCTGGATAATTCAAGTAGTTCTTGCACTCAAAGATTGTTGGGAAATTCTCTGGAGAGAAATGAAAGGGAAATAATCCCCATGTGACTCATAATAATAGGGGCAGAGATGAAATTAAATCGATCAACTAGAATTGAGAGGTTTGGGAGCTCCATGCTTGAAAGTGGCCCTGGAGGGAATACACGACACCTGTGGCTGAAATAACAAATAAATCTGATATTTGTTTGCATAGTGATGAAAGACAAAACTCGGAGGGGCAATTAATGCCAGAGCATGTCACAGATCTGAAATAGCTGCCAGCTGAGTTGGAATTAAAATTTACTTTATTTTGAAAGCTAATGCTCAAGGGCATCACGGAAAAGGGCTGATGCAATAGTGCGGCCAGACTCCTAGAACAAAATCAACTTTAGTGAAAAACTAGTTTTTCAAACTTTGCAGAGTTAAAAAAAAAAACCAGAGGGAGACAGAGAGAGAGAGAGGGAGGGGGGGGGACGTTAGAAAAAAACCAAGTGAAAAGAGATGGAGAAATCAAGGCTGCCTCTCACCCCATGTGGGGAGGGGAGGGAGGGAGGGAAGGAGGGGAGGGAACTCAGGACCCTTGAGTTGCAGATGGAAAGCTGTTCTTCTAAATCCAACTTCCATCTTCAGAGACCTGGGAATGCAGAAGCCCATGTCCCATGTTCCCCTGCCACCCTTTCCCATGCACAGGCCAGGCAAGGGGGCTCTTGCAGGGATGCCAGACAGACCTCTGCCCGGCTGAGTGGGGAGCCCCTCTTGGGAGAAGGAAGCTGGGGAGCCTCATAGTGGGGAAGGGAAGCAGATGTGCAAAATCTCCCTCCAGGTTCCATCTTCTGAGTCCTGGAAACGGGGAGACTATATCCCATGTTGCTCAGCCACCTCTTTCCATGCATGGGGCACTCAGGGGAAAGCAAAGCCCAGACCCAGGGAGAAAGCCCAGGATGGCCAGTAAGGAGGAGGGGATCTGGGGCATTCCTGGGAAGAGACTAACCTGGTTCATGGGTCCCAGGGTTGAATGTTGGGGGAGGGAAATGCAGCCCCTGGGGATTCTCCAGCTTTGCTTGGGCTCCGTGTCTTTCCAGGAGAGGCTCCGGTGGCAAGAATTTGCTCTTTATTTGACCTCCCCCCCTTTTGGCTTGGCTTCTTCAGCCTCTTCTCCATCTGTAATGATTGCCTCTCCTTCCAATTTAAGAAAGTAAAGACTCTTGAAACGTGATAGTTCAAAAGGATCCTTTTATTAAGCAGAAGTGATAGCAACCCAGTTAAGGAAAGAGATGAATATCCTTAGGCAAGACACATAGGATTAAAGCAGTAGAGACCCTCCCTTTAAATCAGAATGCAGATTTTAGTCAATACACAAGTGTTAAGATGTTTTCTTTACTAGTTTCCCTGAGAACCCGAACAAACATGCATTCCCACCGTTATCCTTTAAAGTGAAACAACCCACATGGCTATCATAAACATCCCTCCATGTTAAGAGGCTCTCAGGGCTCTTTGGCGCCAGGATATAGGTTGTAAAATATCTGTTGACCCAGGCAATTCTAGTAAATCGAATCCAAGTCTCCCCCTTCTCCCAATTGATTGGCAGTATCACTTTTAGGGATCTGACAGGTGATTTAAATTCATTGGTTCACACTACAGGTGGGAAATTCAAGAGATCTCTGTGGCTGAGCTGTCAGACAGCTCCCTTTAAAAGAGGGAAGTGAGCTGTGACATTCACTCACTCACTTCTTGTACCTGTCTACCAAATAAATGAGCTCTTGTCTTAGCCGAGAGTCCTGCCTCTTCACTCAACCCACACTTAACACTTTCCACACTCTGTGCATGGATCTGGTTTCCTCTTGAGGGGATCCTTTGATGGAAAGGGAGGGATCTCTGTGACAGAATCCATGGATCAGACCAAATAACAGGCACGAGTCAATCATTTGAATAAGTCTCTTTTATTTACAGGTTCATCATTACATTGCATGCTGCATCTGGAAGTGAGGCTCGGGGAAGGATGTGTCTACCTTTTATGCTTGTGGGCGGAGATTCAGGTAAGGAGTGGTCAGTGGGTGGTACTGACCAAGTGAGCATTGTAATTAACCCCTGCACTTCTGTGTCCCTGCTAACCCCTGGCATGGGTAAGGCATTTATTCCTGACAAATCCCCCTCTAAATGCCTGACCTGTGGCTGTGGGTCTGACTGCTTGAATGTTGCCCAAGGGCAAATATTGAGTTTAGATACCAGGTGTGAGTGTTGCCTGCCCTGCAGTGGTTTCGTGAGTATGTCTGCAGTCTGTTCTTCTGTGTCGCAATGTATGGCCTTTACAAATCCGATTTTAGAGAGCTGTCTCACATGCTTGTACTTTATGTCAATATGCCTGGATCTCTACCCTACCGCATTGGCCATGGAGATTTCTATAGCGGCTTTGTTGTCTTCGTAGATGTTTATCGGGTACGCAGGTTCGCACTATACACTGGCGAGTAGGTCGTCAAACCAGATGAGGTTGTTTGCGGCCTTGGATAGGCATATGTACTCCGCCTCTGTGGTTGAAGTGGCCACTAAGTTTTGCTTACCCGTGTACCAATGCACCGGACTATTGTTCAAGTAGAACACGTATCCTGATGTGCTTTTCCGGCTTTTGGTGTCGCCGGCCCAGTCAGCATTAGCAAAGCAAGAGAGGACGGGCTCGTTGGACGGCTCCGGCTCTAGGACTAGGCATGCGTCGGCACTTTGCTTCAGGTACCTCAGCACCCTCTTTACTGCATCCCAGTGGTACATGGTGGGCTTGCCTACGTGCCTGGACAATAGATTAACTGATAATGCAATGTCTGGCCTGGTCCAGTTGGCAATATATAAAAGAGAGCCTATGACTGACCTGTACAGTGTGTTGTCTTCAAACTCGGGTGATTCACTATGCGTATTTTTTAGGAAGTCCGGCTGCATAGGTGATTCACATCCCTTGGCATCTGCCATGTTGCATTTCTGTAGTATTTCTTCTATCTTTTCTTTCTGGGACAGTTGAAAGCCCTTAGATGTTTCGTTGACCTGCACGCCTAGATATCTGTTTATTTTCCCTAGGTATTTTAATGTGAAGTGTTCACTTAGTTTACTGGCGAAAGCGTTGCGGTTCCCTTCATGTTTACTGATGTAAAGTATGTCGTCCACGTAGACTAGGATGTATTCTGGTGAATCCCCCTCTCTCCTAGTGAAAAAGCAGTTGTCGGCTATGGTTGCTGTAAATCCCATTGACTTCAGGACCTCAACTAGGCACTCATACCAGCGTTTGCCGGATTGTTTCAGTCCGTATAGGCTTTTGTGAAGTAGCCAGGTGTCCCCCCTGTTGGTCTCTTTACTGTGTGGTGCCCTAACGTATATTTCCTTATCTAGGTTGGCGTGCAGGTAAGCTGTCTGTACGTCGAACTGATATACCTCCAGTCCCAGCAGGGAAGCGATGACCAGGGCACTCTTGACACTTTCAGTTCTCACGGTTGGCGAGTAAGTGTCAGTGTAGTCTTCTGGGAACCTCTGGGCAAATCCCTGGGCAACCAACCTAGCTTTGTACAGGTTCTGACCACCCTCTAGGTTCTTGATTTTAAAGATCCACCTGGTACCTATCGCGTTTTTGCCCTCTGGAACCTCGGCTGGAGTGTAAACTTCTAGCTTTCTCAGACTGTCCATTTCCTTGGCCATGGCCGATTCCCATTTCGACCTCTCCTCATGTGGTAGTCTCAATACCTCTTCGTATGAGTTGGGTGTGATATGGTTCATGTGTATGTGCATCACGTAGTCATTTAACCTTCTTGGTAATTGGTTTCTAGTTGACTTGATTGGTCTATCTGTCGTCTGTTCGGTGTCATGTAAGTACCTGGCTTCTTTTTGTGTTAGTGAGTCTACACTTATCTTGGGGTGATTCCCTTTCCATTCCTCAACTTTGATGCCTTGGAGCTTGGGTTTGTGTTCCTTCCTTTCCTGTCTATCTGCCGTTTCATGTTTGTCCTGCACTTGCTCATCTGGCCTAGCCTCCCGCCTGGTGGATACCTCGTTGAGGTGTATCCTGGACCAGTTAGCCTGTTCATGGAATACCGCTGTCCTAGAGACCATGAATCTATCGTTACTGTCCACAAATCTGAACCCCTTGGTACCTGGCTCGTACCCCATGAATCTCAGTCTCCTGGATACCTTGTCCCCTTTCTTGCGCAGCTGTTTGGGTATATGGACATCAGCGGTTACGCCGAATACATGTAGGTGTGCTATTTGTGGTTTTTTGTTGTACATGAGTTCATATGGCGTTTTGTCTATTACACTGGACCAGGTTCTGTTTAATGTGTAGTTTGAGTAGACTAAGGCCTCAGACCAAAAATGTTGACCAATTCCCACTTCCTCTAAGGCGCATCTGATCATGGTCTGTAGCGTGGAATTCCATCGTTCTACGACACCGTTCTGGAAGGCTGAGAACGGGGATGACGTAAAGTGAAGCACGCCTTTGGATCTGAGCCAATGAGCGAAATCTTTAGACAGAAACTCAGATCCTCTGTCTGTCATGATTTGTTTGATTTGGGTGTTGTTTTGAGTCTCTACCCTTTTGTAGAACTCTTTGAATTTTTGGAAGGCCTCATCCTTTCGTTTTAGTGTGTAGACGAAGCCATAACGACTGTAGTCGTCTACGATGGTGAGGAAGTATCTTTTCTGGTATTTGATGGATGGCCTTAGGGGCCCCACCAGATCCATATGTACTAAATTGAATACTTGTTTGGAGGCGCGTGAGGATTTCTTAGGTCTGGGCTTGACCTTTAACTTAGAACATTTGCACACCGAGCACTCAAGGTAATTTTCACAACTCTTTATTTTGATGCCCTCGGTACAGTTGGCCATTTTTTGGACTACGGGGAAACTGGCGTGCCCTAGTCTCCGGTGTAGTAAGTGAGCACAGCCATCATGCATGAGTTTGCCTATCGATGGTCTTCCCTGGGTGTGTTCGGTGGTGTGTGTCTCATGTGTCATGTTCTCCTTGCTCTCTGTCTCTCCCTCATTCACCTGTTCTTCCCCATCTTTGTTCTGGTCAGTGTCCTTTGTGCATTCTGAGTTGGTGTATATGCTGGGTGTGTTACTCTCATGGAATGTTATGTATGGTAGCCCTTGCTTGACTGTCACTCTACCTACACTTTCTCTACCCTTGCTAACGTGAGCCTTCCCTTCTGCGAAGGTTATCTTGATCCCTGATTCTTCACTGAGTTTTAATGCGGCCAATATGTTGTGGGGTATCTCCGGGACCAGTAGTACCCCCTCTATTTTCCCTATGCCTGGCAGTGTAACCACCCCCCTGCCTGTTACCTTAACCTCGCTTTGGTTTGCGACCTTGATTGAAAAATTCTCCTCCGTGAATGAGGAGAGCAGACTTTGGTTATAGGTCATGTGATTGGAGGCCCCAGAGTCCAGGAGCCACGAGTTGGTCTCCCCATCCTGACATGTCATGTGAGTGCGCTCCCCTATCCCATATAATGATCCTGTTCTGCTGTCCCGTGAACTATCCCTGTTCCCACTCCTGTCTCTGGGGTTGGGAGAGTCCCTGCGTCTGTACCTCTCCTCAGAAGTGTGTCTCTCTGTCTGTCTGAACCTATGTTCTGGTCTACTTCTCTCTCTGTAGTTCTTGGGGCAGTCTCTCTTGAGATGTCCCCTTGATCCGCAGCTATAGCACTCTGTTATACTATGCTGCCTGTCTTGGAAGGCTACTTTCTTTTCGTGTTTATGTTCCCTGGAGGAGCCAGAGCGGCTCCTCTTCAAATTGTCTTCAGCGATCAGTTTGTTAGACAGCTTCTCAACGGATAGGAGGCCTAGACTAACAGTATCTAAGTGTGCTAAGAAGCTGTCCCATGAGTGATCTAAAGAGTTAATTATTACACTCTTCATGATCTGATCTGATCTGACTTCCCCCCTAAGGTGTAGTTCTGCCCTGGTAGCGTTTAGGGACACCAGGTGCTCACTTACGGGGGTCCCCGGTTTGACTCTGGCAGAGAAGAAGTCTTTGGAAATCTGGGTAGTGGTTGCCACACTTTCACTGTAAAATAACCCAAACATTTTTTGTATGATTTCTGACACAGTAAGATTGTGACCAATGCTATGGTAAATAGTGGGAGATATGCTGGCAATTAAAAGGTAAAATGCCCTATGGTGCATACAGTCCAACTCTAAAGTCCATGGTCTCTCTGGGGGGTCATTAATAAAATGTGACATGTTTTCTTTTAGGAACACCACCTGAAGCTGCTGTGACCACTCTAGGATATTGCCCCCATCCATCCTCAACTTGGGAAAGTCACTTGGTAAGTTCCCAGCATTATTTGTAAAATTACTTACTGCAGGCTGCTGTCCATGGTTCTTTATGTGCCTATAGCAGCAAAACGGCATGGGAACACTTGCCGGCAGTTTAAAAGTCCCGCTTTGCAATTTTTTTCTTTTTTCTTCCTCTAGGCGAAAGAGCGCATGCGCGAAGTCCATTTCAGCTCTGCCGTCATCGTGGAAGGACCTGTCCATTGCGGCTCCGGCGTAGAGGCCTCTGTCGGTCGGGTGAGATCATCCGTGGTTTCGGGGTGAAGTACCACCAGTATGCTGACGATACCCAGCTGTACATCTCCACCTCGGACCACCCCAACGATGCCCTTGAAGTGATGCCCGGTGTCTGGAGGCCGTGCGGATCTGGATGGGGAGGAACAGGCTCAGGTTCAACCCATCCAAGACCGAGTGGCTGTGGTTTCCGACGTCCTGATATAGTCAGTTGATGCCTTCGCTGACTATTGGGGGTGAATCGCTGGCCCCCACAGAGAGGGCTCGCAACTTGGATGTCCTCCTGGATTCACGGCTGTCTTTAGAAGAGCACTTGACGGCTGTGATCAGGAGGATTTTTCATCAGGTTCGCTTGATTTGCCAGTTGCGTCCCTTTCTGGATCGGGACTCCCTACACACAATCACTCATGCCCTTGTCACTTCCCTCCTGGACTACTGCAATGCTCTCTACATGGGGCTCCCCTTGAGGAGCACCCGGAGGCTCCAGCTGGTGCAGAGTGCGGCCACACGGGTGGTTATGGGAGCAACATGGTGCTTCCGTGTGACACCTCTCCTCCGGAAGCTGCACTGGCTCCCGGTGGTCTTCTGGGTGCGCTTCAAGGTTTTGGTTACCACCTTTAGAGCGCTCCATGGCTTAGGACCTGGTTATTTATGGGACCACCTACTATCACAAGCAGCCTCCCACTGGCTGGTACGCTCTCATAGAGAGGGGCTCCTCCGGGTGCCGTCAGCTAAACAATGTCGACTGGCAGCCCCCAGGGGGAGGGCCTTCTCTGTGGGGGCACCTACTATCTGGAACAAGCTCCCCCCAGAGATATGCAGGATCCCGGATCTACGCACTTTCCGCCATGCTCTTAAGATTCTCCTATTCCAGCAAGCCGGCCTGGCCTAATTTTCTCCCCTGTTTTAAAATTCTTTTAAATCAAAATTTTAATCTGTTTTAAATTATTGTGTTTTTAATTGTCTCGGGCTAAATTATTTAATCTGGTTTTAATTATGTCTTTTAACTTTTGTATCTATGTATTTTATTTTGTGCCTGTTCACCGCCCTGAGTCCCTCGGGAGTAGGGCGGTATATAAATCTAATTGAAAAAAAAAAAGTGCTCGGCTGCTCCTCCTTTTCACTCACCCCGAGCTTCCTGCTGTGGATTTTCACACCTTGCTTCACACACCCAGGATTGTTGCCCTCATCTTCTTCTTCCTCCTCCTCCTCTCCAAGTGGAAAAATGCCAGGAGCACAAAAAGAAGCGCTTTCTTGCTCCTGACGTTTTTCCATTTGTAAGGAAGCTTTCGTGAAGGCAAGTCTGGCTTCCTGTGCTGCTCGCTAAAAACTTCACCAGTACTGCTGTGCACATCAGCCTGTGCCTGCCGTCCCATCCCCAGCCGGCTGAACCAGAGTTGGGGAATTCACCCCTTCAATCCACCCCCACCTTCATTCCTCTTTTCTTTGGAGGCCAACCTGAAGGAGCCTCAAGTCATTCAAAAGGTCTTTTAAAGCCTCTGTGTGCGTATGTGTGCTGCACTGAATGTCGGTGCGGAGGCAGGGAGGGGGAGGGAAATGACCTCTCCAATCCACCCCCGCCTTCATTCAAAGGTCTTTTAAAGCCTCTGTGTGTGTGTGTGTGTTTGCTTCTGGTCTTTGCAGCAGCCCATGCCCGACATCCACACACACACACACACACACACAAGCTGCGTGCACAGCAGTACTGGTGAGATTTTTAGCGCAGGAAGCCAGACTTGCCTTCACAAGGTACGAAAGCTTCCTTACAAATGGAAAAACGCCAGGAGCAAGCAAGCACTTCTTTTTGTGCTCCTGGCATTTTTCCACTTGGAGAGGAGGAGGAGGAAGAAGAAGACGAGGGTGACAATACCGGGCATGTGAAGAAAGGCGTGAAAATCCACAACAGGAAGCTCGGACTGAGTGAAAAGGGGGAGCAGCTGAGCAATTTGTTTCTCTCTCTCTCTCCCCCCCCCCCCATCATCTCCCTGACTGGGTGGCCAATCTTTGGGGCTAGGAGGCGTTGGATCAGGCTTGGTGAGGGGGTTCAGGCTGGTCAGAAACTTTTTTTTAACTTTTTAAAGCATTTTTTACTAGTTAAAAATGCTTTAAAAAGTAAAAAAAAAAATGGCCAAGCCCGCCAGTCACATGACCACCACCAGGCCACGCTCCCAAGCCACGCCCACAGAACCGGTGGCAAAAAAATATTAGATTTCACCCCTGGACTGATCTGGGGGTCCTTCTGGAGCCACAACTCCTGCCTGAGAATCAGGGGGCAGCCGTAGTTAGGAGGGGCCATGGCAGAGTTTTGGGTTTTGCCCCAGTCGCTCCCTTTCCTGGGCCACCTGGCTCCCTTCACGGCCACTCACGCCCTGCTCGCCCCCAGGATGGACTACCGCAGAGCTCTCTCTGTGGGGCTGCCCTTGGAGAGCATCCGGGGACTCCGACTGAGGCAGAAGGCAGCTGCGAGGACAGTTGTGTCTCTGCTGAAACAGCGATGGACAAAGAACAAAGGGACCTCGACTTACAACGGTTCATTTAGTGATGGTTCAAAGTTACGAGGACACTAAAAAAGGACTTATGACCCTTTTTCACGCTTACAATTATTGCAGTATCCCCATGGTCACAGGATCAAAACTCAGATGCTTGGTAACTGTCTCAAATTTATGACGGTCGTAGTGTCTCGGACTCAGGTGATGGCCTTTGGGGACCTTCTGGCAAGCAAAGTCAATGGGAAGCCAGATTCGCTTAACGACCGTGTTGCTAACTTAACAACTGCGGTGATTCACTTAATAACAGTGGCAAGAAAGGTTGTAAAATGGGGCAAAACTCACTTAACGACTGCCTTACTTAGCAACATAAAATTCTAAGCTCCATTGTGGTCATAAGTCGAGGACCGTCTATAGACTTATTTGGAAGCCTCCTTCCCAAACAGTGAAGTGACATTTGACACAAAGACACACAATCGCGCACAAAGGGCCAGAGTGCGACTGTGACAGAAGGGGATGAATGGGGGCAGGTGGGAAGTCCTGGGATTTGGCTGCCTTCAGATGGAGCCCTTCCTCCCCTGGGATGAGCCCCAAATTAGATCCCCCAGGGGGATCACACACACACAGACACACACACGCACGCACACACGCATAGAGTGTGGGTGTTGGGGGGGGGGCTGTGGAGGTTCCCTCTTGCCTGGGAGGGGTCCCCTCCCTGACAACCTCTTCACCTGGAAGCCAAGAAAAGGGGGAGTCAAAGGCAGCAGCCAAGAGGGGCTGAATTCAAACTCTCTGCTGCCATTTTGCCAGCTCTGAGCCAGCCGGGAGAAGGGAAACGATCCGGGCAAAGCAAAGGGGAAGAGAGATTTTTTCTTTCCGGCCTCCGTCCCAGTAAAGACCAGCAGGGAGGCATGGAAGATGCAGGAAAATGGATCAGCTCTTCTCCCCTGTTGGGAATCCTCCCCCTGCGGCTCCTCCTCCTCTTCCGGGCTGAGGAAGAAGCCTTCTGCTGGGGAAAGGTCTCCCCTCCCCCGTCCCAAATCCAGCTCTGGTCTCCAGGGACAGGATGGCCGGAGCTGCTCTGCGACCCCCAGGTGCCCCATCTGAGCTTCTGGGGTCTTCCTGCTTCAGCCACAAAGGATGGTGGAGGCAGCCGCCGTTTTCCCAGGGCCCCTCCGGGTAACACAACTCTTGAAGTGGGGATGTTGTAGACCAAAACTTGTGTGGTTCCTTCCTGTGGATTGTTTGTCCTGAGGGTCGGCCAGAGCTTCCCTCGAGGCCCATTTCCCAGAATGAGGGGGGGGGGCTTTTCCCCACCTCTGCTGCCCTGCAAAGCCCCTTTTCCATGGGGCTGACATGGAACCTCCTGGACCTGCCAAGAGGAAAGTGGTTTCTGGAGACCAGGAATTCCCTCGGCCTGTTCCAGGAGCTCTTTACCCCTCCAGACAGGGAGAAGCTTTCCTTGTCACACGAGATCCTTTCCTCTCTCCAACCGATCCCACTGATCACCTCCAGATTAAAGAGTATTTTGGGGGTGCAATCCGATGGGATGCAGCTGCCCCTCTTCCCCCCCAAATAACCAGCATTCCCCCCAACACAGTCCTGGCTAGGCTGTTTTCTCCTTTGGCTTTGCAAAGGGGGATTTTTCTCATTTCTCTTGATCTGAAAGGGTTCAGGGCAGCCAGCAGCACATTCTGGGGCCTCTGCCCACCTGCTCCGGGCACAGAATCTGCCTCCATCCCTTTGGGCCAGCACCAGCGGTTCTTCCAGGGTCTCTGGTTGAGAAGGGCTTCCAAAGTGCCTGGGATCTCTGGTCCCTCCAGGCTGGCTCTTCAGGACCAAGCAAGCATCCCTCTCTGGGGTCTCAAGTGGGTCCCCTAAGTGGATGGAGGGAGTCTGCCCAGGGCTCCCTTCCTTGGAGTTGGGCAGAAACGGCCCTTCCCAACCTTCTCCCTCCCTTTTGGCCTCCCACCTGGGGAGGGGAGGGGGATCTAGCCAGGCTGAGTCTTGGACGGGATTAGCCCAGTAACCTCACAGTCCAGCTGAGGGGCCATAAGGGGCCAGGCAGGCAGACTGATTGACAGATGTAATAGTTTGGGGGGGCTTAGATTACACTCCCTCCCATGAGGGTCCCCCAACCTCCCCCCACCCGAGTCTTGGAGAGGATTGACCCACCCAACTTTCTGCTGGAGATCCATAAGGGCCCCAGATAGACACACAGACACACACAGACAGAGGGAGGGGAAGGCTTGTCTCGCTCTCCCTCCCAGGAGGGATCCCAAAATGCCCCCCTCCCAGCCCCCTGAATGGAACCCCCAGCAACGCTGCCAGCAGCTCCTTTCCTGCAGGGAAATCCTGGATTGTCCAGGGAGTGGGGGTGGGACAGTGGCTGCCCACCCTTTACTTGGCAATGCTGGGGAGACCCCCGAAGGGCAGGAGGGATTCCTTCCTGGGGTTCCCAAAGAGCATCCAAACTTTCCTGGCAGGGAGAGGAAAAGAAGCCTAAAAGGAGAGAAATTCCTGCATTGGCTGTGATTGTGTCTGGGAGGAGATAGGAAGCCCCCCTTCTTGCAAGAATCCCCCCCTGCAGCCTTCCATCTGGTGGGACCCTGGGGATGCTCCTCCTGGCCCCTCCCTCCTGCCAGGCACCCTTGCAGCCTCTTGGCCCTGTAGGGGGGGCTGGGGGGTGTCTGGGTGCAAAGGGTGGGGGGGGAGAGGGGATTCCCATGTCTTTCCATCAGGCAGGGGAGCGAGAGAAGCAGAGACGGGCAAAGGGCAGACGCACATGCTCAGTTCCCTTCTGAGGCTTGCAGGCTGCCAGGACTTCACCGCCTACGGAGGGCGCCCCCTGCTGGTCCCCGCCGGCCATGGCAGCTCCGCTTGCGAGAGACGTGCCTTTGCCTCCTTCGTGCCGCTGTAGGAAGTTAGCACCCACCCCTTTCCTGGAAGAATGAAATATTTTAGGAAATATGAAAAAGGCAGAATATTATATTTCCCTGGATGAGAAATGGAGAAGCATATGAGAAGTGGAGAAGCATAGTCTCCATGTGTCCAGTGTCTTTTTCCCCACTTGGAGCAGAACCTAGAAGGATGTTTCTTCCAACAATTGGCGAGCCAGTGGGACTCCAAGCTAACCTAACCAATGGACCAGGCCCAGGTAAGCCTCCCTTGTTAGCAACAGACCCATTGAGTCTGTGGGCATGTTTTCGTGGACCTTGGCCATTTGGAACTAGGTTTTAAAGGGGTTTTGAGTTTGAGCTCAAAGGCTGCTTGGAAAGAAGGTGATTATCTCTAAATTTTAATTTAAAGCATGGGGGAAAACATGGGAAATGTGTGTATGCCTGCATGTGTGTGAGTGAAGGCCCTTCTCCCAATCACAGCTGGATCTTGCTTCCTCTGTGCATTTCCTAACCGCAGAAAGACTAACAGTCTGGAGAGCATGGGGGTTTTGCCAGAGCACAGGACCTTCTGTTAGGGAAGGAGGAAGTGTGTGTGTGGGATTCCACCTGGAAAACAGTCTGATTTCACCTCTTTGAGTGACCTCTAGCCACACCTCTGCCTACTGCTAGCTCCACCAAGCCATGACCAGTAGGATAGAGAAAGCAAGGGGGGGCCACCAAATGTGGAACTTTGTGTTTAAAAGGAATGGAAGCCGAGCGAAAGCCAAGCGTGTGAAGGGGGGGTAATAAAACTGTAAAAGGGAATCCCGGTGTGTCCAGCCCAGACACGGAGATAGTGTGAGGAGGGGCCAGTGCTCGCTGCTGGGGTCAGCAGGTCCTCCCAGATCCCCTTTTTGGATCCGAAAACTTTGGCGAGTTCCCTACGGAAGGGGCCCGTACTTCGCAAGGGAATCGAAGTCCTTCCCAGAGCTTTTTCTCTGCAAACTTGAGGCGGGCCACCCAGCTAAGCCAAAGTGATCCTTCAGGTGAAAAGACAGGGTCATGGGTAGCAGTAGTTCGCGGGTGGCAGGAACCCCGATTGGAAGAAGTGCTCGAGGCCTGGGACGCCAGGCGGATGCCCATTTTAAATGGCATGGATCGGAAACGAGCGGGAAAATTGTGTCAAAAGTGGGCTCTGCTAAGAGATAAATAAAGGTACTTAAAAGAAAAGGGAAATATATAAATAGGAATGTTGAGGTTTTTGTTTGGTTTGTTTGTTGTCTCTTTCTCTGTCTTCTATGTAACCACGTGGTATGTTTCTTAAGATTTGTGCCTTCCCTAATTTAACTGAGATTTACGTGGGAATGATCAGTGTGTGTGAAATCTCAGAGTTTTGTTTTCTTCTCTTTGTCTTCCTTGTTTTATGTGTGTGTGTCTAAGTCTTTGTGCGCCCTCAAGGTAATTGTAACTGTAAAATGTATCTGATCTCTAGAGACAAGAATTTTAAATTGTTAGGAAAAAAAAAGTTGAAGCAATGAAAAATGGGAGAGAGAGAGAGAAAAAGAAAGAAAGAGCCTTTGCCCTGTGTTTGTCTGGCCAACAAAGACAGAGTGAGGAGACATTTTATTTCTGGTTTTTTTTTTCTCTCCTTCCCTCTCTGTATCTTAAAGTAACAACTCAAGTTTATGAGAAAACGTTTTAAGTTCATTTACAAGGAAAAAATTCAGTCTTGCATTTACTGTATGTGTTTAAATGGGTTTTATCTGTTCATCTCTTTCCTGAAGCATGTGAATCCAGTTTTTTCTTATCTGTTGTGTCTCCATTTTGATGAAACCACATTATCTGTTTAGTAACTGCAATACTGGTGTGTTGTTTCTTTTCAAACTCTGCCTGCAAGCTATCTACCCCCCCCCCCATCTCTAATCCTGTTACAATGCCTTCTTAGGAAGATTACCTACAAAAGGGGGGAGAGGATCCTGTTTTAATGTCTTTCAGCCCTGCACAAAGGACTCTGCAACCTGTAGAAGCAGAGCACATGGATCCAGATGCTGCCTCCAAAGGAGACCTTCCATTGGTTTGAACCAAAAATTGGGTTTGAATCCAGCCTCCACTGAAAGTCATCACAGCAACCAGAGTGGAGCAGACCTTCCCAAGCCTGACTGACCAGCCTTACCACCACGCATGCTACCCAGCAGACATTAAAGAAAAGACCCTGAGATCTGCAAGTAAAGACCAAAAGACTCTTTTCAATCCTCAGAAGACAGCTGGAAAGACTATAGGGGGAGGGTAGAAATTCATTGTAAGGTTTTCTTTCTTCTCTCATGTATATTGTAATCAGTTTATTGTAAGAATTATATTTGGGAGTGATTACCACACCAAATTATGTACACTCTAGATTTCTGTCTGGTGGGGAGGAAAAATATGTCCAAAATGTTTGTATTGCCTGTATTGTAAAAGTAGCTGCATACACATGCACACACAGAGAGACACACTATCCAGAATTAGATTGAAACTATTTCCTTCACTTACCTCCACACAAAGCTTCTCCTAGGTTGATTTTTGCTCTGTAGCACTAAAAGCCCAAGGAGTCATATCTCCCTGCTAATTCCATGGGGGAGGGGGCAATCCCCCTCAGGCAATTCCCTCACTTGAAGAGATAGCAGAAAAAGTATATCCAAAACCCAAGCCCTGACACAAATGATGCTGCCCAGTTGCCCAGTAAAGGAAGATATATTGCACTGGTGGTCTCATGAGTAGAAATCCCAGGGCTCATTATGTGTAACACCAAAAAAAAAAAGAAAGAAAAAAAAAAGAATGGATATTGTACACTGGCTAACCTCAATTTGGACTCACAAATCCTGGATGCAATGAAGAGCTAGGGCAGGTTCAGTACCCAACCCTTGGAAATGGGCAGCCTGTAATTTAAAGGAAAACTATGGCTGTGAAAAATTTTGGGACATGTGCTTGCTTGAAACCTGACTGGAAGCTCACAGAAAGTAATATCTAAAGTCTGAAATTAATTGGCATGGAAAATTGGATACTGTAAAATTCTTATCAGAACTTTTCTCCTGGCTGCTAGACCTTCATGGTTGAAAGCTTTCAGGAGCCACTGAAGGAATCCTTTTCTGTTGCCCCTATCAATGTCTTTCCCTTTGCATTAGAACAATTAAAAGCACCCATCAAGCCTCCCTGACCTGATCAATTTTAACCTTTTGCCAAGAACTTGTTTCAAAACTCACATTTTGAAAAAAAAAAAGTAGGGATTGTAGGAAGTTAGCACCCACCCCTTTCCTGGAAGAGTGAAATATTTTAGGAAATATGAAGGCAGAATATTATATTTCCCTGGATGAGAAATGGAGAAGCATATTTTACAGACAAAGCAGCTCCCACCTTCCTGCCCCCCACCCTTTGTCAATGGGCCATTAAGGCCTGGGCCAGTCTATTCTACATAACAAAGATCTGCCTCCTTCAGGCAGAGCCATAGTAGGAATTGCCAAAGATCCAACAAAAATAGGATTACCCTCCTACACAATAGCAGCAGAAACTCACCACATGTGACCTAGGAAGGACATGTGACCATCAGCCAGCAATCCCCCCACCCCCTGGGAGTCTGACAACCAATCATGATACTCTTTTGGGGCCCCAAGAAATGCAGAGCCAGAGAGAGCATAAAAACCCGAGGATTTTCTGTATCTGCCCCTTTTTCTGTTCAGGAACTCAAGCCATGTGATCCTGTCCATTATTAAACCATCTTTCCAAGCAGTCTCCATGTGTCCAGTGTCTTTTTCCCCACTTGGAGCAGAACCTAGAAGGATGTTTCTTCCAACACCGCCATCCAAGCAGGGTTAGATCTGATGGGTGGGGGGAGTGTATGAGGGGACACAGAGGAGACGCCAATTGACAGCCTGTAGTCCGCGTACATAGGCCGCCTCATCTATGCCGGTCTGAGGTGCAGCGCAAGGGTTAAGGCCAGAGAGGTGTTGAGTCCTAGAGCGGAAAGGAGTTCCAGTTTCCTTGCAAAAGATCCTCCCATGTGGAATTCTTCCCCCTCCGTCCAGGAGTGACTGCGGGCAACGTTCTCTCGCGCATGCTCCGTTTGTCCTCTGAAGCCACCGAGGCCGCTTCTCCAGGGCATTCTGTGAGCAAGGTTTGGAGGCTTCCCTCAATCTGGGGGGGGGTCCGAGGGAGGGGACTCACGAGGCAATCTGGCTCCACTCTGCGCCCTCCTTTTCCCTGCGTTGAACTGTTTGGATGGGCGCCACCGGGGTTTTTTTGGGGGGGCTGTTGGGGGAGGTTACAAGGGGCCTTTCTGGCAGGCGCTGCTAAAAGGGCCTGGGCGCCGCTCCCCATGGGAAATGAACGGTGGATTCTCCCAGGGGATGGGGAGGAGAAGTCTGGTATTAAGAGAGAATTATGGGTTTTGTGGTCCAGGATATCTGTTGGAGGGTGGAGTTCTGGGGTTGTTCTAGCATTTCTCTCCCCCCCCCCACCCTCACACAGACACAAACTATCACAAATGGCAGAGTAGAATTATTGATAACTACCCAGCCCAGCAAAGTGATGTCTCCCTTTCACATCTGGAGGTCCCATTCCCTGGTGGAAGAAGGGGAAAGTTCTTACCCCACCACATCTGGAATGTCAGGAATAAATGCCTTGCCTCTGATCCAGAGCTAGAGGCATGGAGGCTGGACAAGCCAGCCCCCAAGGTCCACCCTAACTCAATAACCCCTCCTTACCTTAGCCACACCCAGGGGGTACTTAAGGGTCAGCCATGCAGTCCTGCTTCAGTTCCAGACTTGTACCTGTAATGATAAGATGCTTAATTAATAAACAATATCTGATTTAATGAATACCTGCTTATGGAGTTATTGGGCACGATCCTTGAACACATTTAACAATATGGTAGCAGAGGATGGTTTGATAGCCCAATCCTAATACTCCACAACATGCAAAGGACCACGACAGACAGGGTGAATACCAGAGCATTCACCAAGAATGTCAGGGCATTTATTAATCCCATGTTTGGCTCTGGGACTAATTACCCTGGTTTAGAGTAGATGAATCGAGGCTTATTCCAAGTTGCACTATTCTGATAAAGAAACGCGAAGAAAAGGTTTCTAATAAAACTCATTTATTTGTTATAAAGAAAATAAAACACCTCACTAACTAAGAAAAGTTAATTGTTACATTTTTGAAAGTAATTCGGGCCGGCTATCTTTCAGCCGGACCTTGCTGGAAAGAGAACAAAGGAAAGAGTGTGAGAAGGAATGTGGGTGGATGCGGAAACACGTAGCTTACTGATAAGAAGTTGGCAAAGCTACGGAGAGTCTGACAGTCCAGAAATAATGAGCTCAGCTGGTAAATAAAATAACGCAGTGACATTCCCCTTCTTTGCCAGTTGAGCGAATATCAGTTCATCATCAAATAAGACACATCTTCTTACGCAGATACTCGTGTTGAGCTGCTGGAAGTGGTTTGTTGAGCATATCAGCAATTTGATCATGTGTAGATACATATTGCATTTTGACAAAACCTTTCTTCACTAAATGTTTTATGTTTTGATAACGGATGTCAATGTGTCTGGACCTAGAACCTGTAAAATGAGATTCAGAAATATAAACCACCGATTCATTGTCTTCCATCACGGTGATCGGTCGGATCGGGTGTGTCCAGATATCTGTGACTAAAGCATCAAACCAAGTTAGAGAATTACATGCATCTGAAACACAAGCATATTCAGCTTCAGTAGATGAACAAGAAACAAAATTCTGTTTACGTACTTGCCAATAAACAGGACATCCATTTAAGAACATCATATAACCTGAAGTACTTTTACGTGATTTCTTATCACTTGCCCAATCAGAATCTGCATAACAACATAATTCTGCATAATCAGTATGTGTTGGTTCTAACAATAACTTCAAATGTTTAGTGTATTTTAGGTATCTCAGTAATTTCTTAATACATGTCCAGTGAAACTGTTTTGCTTTACCTACGTGTCGAGATAAGAGATTAACACTAAGTGCAATGTCGGGTCTGGTCCAACTACTAATGTATAATAGTGACCCAATGACTGAACGATAAAGTGTTTGATCCTCGAACTCAGGACTTTCTTCTTGTGTCAAGTTATGAAAATCTGTTTGCATAGGTGTCTTTGTTGTGTTAGCATCTTTCATGTTGCAATGATGCAAAATTTGTTCAATTTTATCTTCTTGTGAAAGACTAAACCCCTTCTGTGTTTTTTCAATCTGAACACCTAAATAAGTGCTAATGTGACCTAATGATTTCAATGTGAAGTATCTCTGCAAAGCTTTGGCAAAAATTTCACTCATTTGCTTATTTGGACCAATATAAACAATATCATCAACATAAACAAGAACTATCTCATATGCATCGTTAGATCTTTTTGTGAACACGCACTCATCAGTTTCGGACTTAATAAAGCCCATTGAATTTAGTTTGTCAGTAAGACATAAATACCACATTAAACCAGATTGTTTCAGACCATAGAGACTTTTGTTTAGGAACCAGGTATCCCCTTCTTGCTGTCGGAATCCTGGAGGACTTTTCATGTAGATCTCTTCATCTAGGTCTGCATGTAGATAAGCCGTGTCAACATCAAACTGGAAAACTTCTAAACCAAGGATAGTTGCAGTTGCTAAAGCAATTTTTACACTCTCAGTTCTGACTGTCGGTGAGTAAGTATTTGTGTAGTCCTCAGGATAACGTTGAGCGAAACCCTGAGCTACAAGTCTGGCTTTGTACAGTGACTCACCATTTGGTTTCTTTTTGATTCTGTAGACCCATCGAGTGCCAATGACCTTTTTGTTTGCTGGAGGTTTTGCAGGTGTAAATACTTTAAGTTTCTTTAGACTGTCCATTTCAACCTGCATTGCTTCATACCATTTGTCTTGCTCTGAATCAGGGAGCTGCTTGATTTGTGTGAAATTATCAGGTGGAAGCGTGACATTGCAAATCAAAGGCAAGGGTGCTTTTGTCAGTTGCCAAGAATATCGTTGTGGAGGGATTCCTTTTGTGACCCTCTTGGAACGTCTCGGAACAACTGTCCTGTCTTCTTCTGCTTCGTCCTCGTCCTCACTTTCGTCGCTAGCATCAGCATCCGCGGCTTGCGAAGACGGAACATCGGGTTGAGAAGAATCAGTGGAATCTTGATCATCAATCTGCGTGGCATCAGCAGTATCATCTCTGGGAAAATAAACTCCAGGATCATTGGAATGAATCCTGGACCAATCAATATCTTCTTCAAAATTAGCAGATTGGGAAATCACAATTGCATGTTTAGAGTCAATAAATTTGCTCCATTTTGAATTATCATCAATACCCATAAATCTCAGTCTCTTTGCTGCTGGACTTCCTTTTCTTCTTTGAGCTAAGGGAATGTTCACCATAGCATATGAACCAAAAATATGGATGTTTTTAAGATCGGGCTTGTAGCCATACAACATGAAGAAAGGAGTCTGATTTGTTACACTGCTCCAAGTACGGTTGACAATGTAATTTGCATACTTGATAGCTTCACCTCAGTATATCTTATCAAGATTGGCGTCTTCTAAAAAAGGACTTCCTGTTTGCTGCTGGCCGCCGCCAGACGTTCCTTTGGGATCGTCAGCTTCCACTGCCTGTCAGAGCCGCCTTCACAACGGAACGGCGGCTCGAAAAAACTCCGTTCCCATGAGGAAACGGAGATAGAGCCGGCAGGGGTGGGTAGAACTCTCTGCAGAGTCCCAAAAGTTTTTCTTTTACTTTTGGGATGGAGCGGATGAGATGCCCCATATCCCCAGCCGCTGCTCCGGGCTTTGGGAGACCTCTGCTAATGCAGAGCCAGGCGTCAAAAGCAAGCCTGCGAATTTGACAGATTACTCAAAGAAAATGTGAGCTGGACCTGTAATACTGAAGCGCAAGTATTTTACTTATCTTTTAAAAATTACTTAAGAGAATAGAGGAAGAGAAAGAGGAAAAAAGTTTCTTTTTAAAATGGCGTCTGCCGCGGCTGGAGAAGAGTTTGAGAGGGAAAGTTCTTCCGTTTTTTATTATTACAATGTAGCGGAATAAATACCACTGGCTACATTTGTAGACAAAACTCCGCTCCTGTTTTTGTTTTTCTCTTTTTTCCCTGGAGGCTTGAGTGTTGCTGGCTGGAAGTCTTTTGTCTTGTTTTTTTTTTTTTCTTCTTCTAACAAAGCCTGCTTAGGCGGAAACATGGCACTGAGGCTTGTGAAGTCAGACAAACAAATAGGTGGGGGGGATTCCCCCACTAAGAATTTAAAGGAACAAGTTTTAACTCTTCAGTCCCAGAAACCTGATTTTAATATAATAGAATTTCTCTTAGAGGAGATTGAAAGAAGGGATGAGATTGTGAATCAGCAACTTGAAAAATTTAAGCAGGAAACTAAGGAATTGGTGAAATCCAAGTTTGACTTTTTGCAGCAAAAAATTTTAAAATTGTCAGAATTCATGATTCGGTTGGATACAAATACTAATTTACTAGAGTCAAAAATGGATGAAATTCAAGATAAATTGGACAATAGAATTCAAAAAATTGAAAATGATTTGTTAAATATTCAGGATTATAGTTCAGAAGAAAAATTTAAAATGGATGCTGACCAAAAGTCTGGTAATGTAGAATATCTGCAACAGAGGATTCAAAAAGAGGTTCTAAAGATACAATATAATTTCACAGAATATGCAATAAGACTTAGAGGTTTGCAGGAAAATAACAGAGATGACTTAAGGAAAATATCTTCTGAATTTCTAGCTGGGATTTTAAAGATTCAACCTGAGGAAGTGTTTTGTAGGATTGACAGAGCTTATCGAATAAACTCCTGGACTGCCAAGCAAAGGCAATTGCCTAGAGATGTGGTAATCTATTTTTCAGATAAAGAAATTAGGAATAAAATTGTGCAAAATTCCTTCAATTCTAATTTGCAATTGTATGGAAGAAAGATTTGGATTTACAAGGAACTCCCACCTAAGATATTAATGGAAAGGAAGAAATTTGGCTTTCTGGTGTCTGAGTTAAAAAGGAGAAATATTCAATTCCGGTGGGACGTCCCAGTTGGTATTATATTGAGATATCAAGGAGAAAGATACCAGTTAAATACTGTTGAAAGAGCGGAAGAATTTTATCAAAATAGGTTGAAAATGAATTTAACGTCTTCAGATATAATACAGGATAAGCAGAAGGAGCTGGAACTAAAGACAGAGACTGTACCAGATAAATTGCCTTTGGATTTATCGGATACCCCAGCTGGATTATCTACAAATTTGAGAGAAGTGCCATCTGATTTTAATGTGATGACTTATCAAGGCAAGGACAAGCATGGAAACCAATTAGAGGATATACAAGGGATAAAAAAGAAATGCGAGACACAAAAAATTAGGATGGAGGTCAAACCCACAAAAAGAAAACAAAAAAAGAAATAGGTTGTACAAAAATAGAAATTTCTAACCCAAGCAACAGTGAAGCCAGTGATTTTAAAATATGAATGATTATGTGAAAACATAGAGGAGGCGACATATTGGTCAATATCATCCTGAGGATAGTGGCAGATCTCTGCATTGCCGTAATTTTGGGACATGGAAAGAGCCTCAAATTGATGGTTTTGAATTATCTACTTTGAAACTTCTTTTTGTGTTGATAAATATATTATAATTATCTTGAATTATAAGGCAAGAGAATCACATTGGGACATGCAGAAGATCGGGTTGTTACCCAATACGATGATGGAAATTAATAATCCTGATGAAACCCACAATTATTATTATATGGAATACAATTATAATGTCACTCGGGTGGTTGTTTTTACTTTTATATATATAAGAAGATGTTTACTACTGATGGGGGCAGATATGATTGGAGATCTTGAATAAACTGTTGCATCCGCAAGCTATGTCACCCTATTATGGATGTTGGTTTTAACAATCCAGTGGAAAGACTTCAAGAAGATATTATATGGACTATAAATTTAAAGTTATTGTCTTTTCTTTTTTTATTTAGATATAATGGAATATATATATATATATATTTTTAAGTAGTGTGGGCAGTGAATTAAAGATATCAAGAATTGTTGTGTATGGTAAATTTGTAAGACAGTGGGTGAATAAGCTAGCTACAGACTGATTAGTTTAAGAAAAGGGATTTTTAAGTGATACATTTAGGGGAGTGGAGGAAATGGATAGAGTGGAATAAATGTTAAATTAGATTTTATGGGGAGCCCGCTTTGAAATGTTATTAAAGTAGGACTTATTGTATAGTTTTAAAGTGGAAGGTGGTTTTGAATTGTTGCAATAATGCATAGATATAAAACACTATTATGCTAAATTAGAAGTTATTTTATAATAGTTATAGTATAATGTGTTTGTTTTTTTTTGTTTTGTTTTTTCTCTTCTTCTTTTCTGAAATGTATGGATAAAGGGGGATTTATAATACTTTTAGTAAGTAAAGGTCAGTATTTTGAGGAGGGAGTAAGTAATCTGTTATGAATTAGGGTTTTTTTTTTGTTACGAAGAAGTCACAGGGGGGGAAGGGTGGGGAGGGGGGGTTAGGGAGGGGGGGAGGGGGGGGAAAAGGGGGAAAAATTTGTATTTGAAAACCTTTTCAATAAAAAAAAAAAAAAAAAAAAAGATTGGCGTCTTCTAGGAGACAACGCATCATGGTTTGCAGTACCCCTTGTCTTCGTTCTACGACTCCATTATGAGCCGGTGTGTAAGGCGCTGACGTCTGATGAATAATTCCATTCTTACGCATCCAGTACTGGAAACACTGAGACATGAACTCGGCACCACGATCACTCTGGATTCTGGCGATGCGAACTTGGTGTTGGGTAGAAACAAGGGTTGCAAAGTCTTTAAAGATCTGAAAAGTCTCTGATTTTTCTTTCATAGGATATACATATCCATATCTAGAGTAATTATCAACAATTGTTAGAAAATATTTTCTACCACCAAATGATGGTGGGAAAGGACCAACTATGTCAATGTGAACCAAATCAAAAATGCGTGTTGACAGGCGTGTAGCGTGTTTGGGAATGGCTGCTGCTTTGGATTTGGCCTTCTTGCATACAGCACAATCCAAAAACACCTTACACCCCTTTAGATCCAAACCTTTTGTGAATTCCGGCATCTTCCTAAGAACACGGAAACTGGCATGCCCCAATCTTCTATGCCATTTGTGGATACACCTGGAATGCAAAGGTTTACCTGTTAGTGAATTCTCAACATTAACATTTTTATGCGGAACCTCAGGCTTGCTCTGAGCAACCTGTTTACCAACTCTATTTTTGTTGGCTTTAGGAGCCTTAGGGATAGCAACAGGATCTCTCTCTGGAGCATCTCTATCTGGGCCTGTGCGTTCCCTTTTTGGAGTTTGCATATTTGCCTGTGTTTGTGTTTTAGGCTTTGGCTTTAAGTAATAAACACCACCAATTAATATGGTTTCAGCAACAATATCTCCATCTTTAACTATGTAACTTGCTTTTTCAAGGTGGTGAACTTGGAACTTTAACATTCTAGACAAGTGATACTGACTAAGCAAATTACTGGTTGCTGTTGGTATGTAATAAACATCAGGAATGAATGCATCGAGCTCTTCAACATAAACAGTTCCTTTTCCTTTGACCTGGCAAGAATGATTTGAAAAAGAATAAAGTTCACGTAGTTCTGGTTCAGGCTCGTGCATTTCTGTGAAAAGTTCCTTTCTGTAGGTAACATGCAATGCTGCACCACTGTCCAAAGTCCACAGGAGTCGTCTGTCGTACTCTGGTTGAGGTTGTGGATCATTGGTTAAAGCCAATGTGGCAAGTGGAGTTTGTGGATCACGCCGGGGACCACGACGACCTTGTCTTCCGCCTCTGCCTCTGCCTTTGGAGTCTGTTCCTCTGGGCAGGTATGTGACGGGAGCTGGAACTCGTTGGGGACAATCCCGGGTGGCATGTCCCACACGATTGCAGGTGTTGCATCTTGGCATCCTTGGAGCGTAGGTCCTTCCTCGGAAGGGGGGACTAGCTGGAGCTCTTGATGCGGGTGGTCCTCTCAAGTGTGGAGTAGCTAGCATGAATGCCTCTTCTTCAATTAAAAGTCTACAGACATTGTCCACTGTGCGTTGAGCAATTGGGACTTGGTTAATTTTTGTAACAGCATCTTTCCATTCATAATTCAAAGAGTTAATAATGATGCTGATCATTTGAATATCTTCAATGTTATGGCCTCTTTCTCTCAATTCTGTTCTCAGACCTTTCAGTTTGGTCAAATGCCCTCCAATTTGTTCACCAGGTTTCAGTCTCGAACCGTGGAGTTCAGACATGAGTAAACATGAAGATTCAATTGAGATAGGCCTGTAGCAATTTTCCAATTCAGCCCAAATTTGTCGGGCTGTTGTGTTTGGTGGAAAAGTGACCTGCAGTTCAGTATCCATGGACATCAATAATGTTGGGCGAGCCCTTATCTCTAAATCTCTTATTGCATAAGTCCAAGGTTGAGCAGGTGGGTTAAATACCATAAAATGAGTGCCTTCTCTAAGAAGCAATAGTGTAATCTCACTGACCCAGGCTTTGTAATTGTGCCCTGACATTTTTAGTTTTGACTCACCAGTTAGTGGAGAGACAGAAAATGCCTGGTGAGGAGCCTGCACTTGGTACGCTGGCTGTGCTGGCAGAAATGCCTGTGGTATTTGCTGTGCCTGTTGTGGACCTAAAAATGGTCTTGGTTGTGCCATTGGAGGTGGGCCAGGAGGTGGCCCTCTTTGCACTTGTGGCTGGGGCACATATGCAGGCATTTGTAGCTGCTGTGGCTGATGCACTGGAATCTGCTGTATTCCAGTTGCCATTTGTGCTTGAGCTGCAATATTGGCATGACCTGCTGGAGATGCAGTCATTTGCCTTTGCTGTGTTCCATCTAAAAGGACACCAACACCGCCAGGGGGTGTTTGAGTTTGGGCCTGTGGAAACACTTGTGGCATTTCAGCTTCCTGTAGTAAATTACTTTTGCCAGCAGATGGTGCTGCACCTTTGGGCAGCTTTGCATACGGGGCATTGTATGCTTTAGAGTAGGAGTGGTTATTTAAGACATGTGTAACTTGATCAGGGAGACTTTCATGTGACGTATGCAGTGCTCTTTGCCTTAATTGGCCTGACACAGAATCCACCAGGGGGAGTGTCTTTGGCTCTGAGCAAGAAGACAATATGGCGCTTTTTGAAAAATTTAAGTTATCTCCCATATCTTGCTCAAGCATAGATATAGCCATTTTTGCCTGGGATAGCTGCTGTTCATAGAGTTTTATACGGTAGGCTTTCATGGCCAGCTGATCCAGGGTGAGCTTAGAGCTTCGAGGAGAATAATGAATTGTTTCTCTCTCTGCGTGGGAGGAATTTTGCTCAGCAGTGCTTGCACCGAGCTTTACAAATTCAGAAGGTTCTGGGAAGACTTTTTCAGAGCTTGGAAGATCAGAAGAAAATGTTACTGACCTCAGTCGTAAATCATCATCTTCAAAAACAGCTTCTGTCTTATCTCCATCCATTTCTGTTCCCACGGCTTCTTCTCGTTCCAGGCGTGTGGCTGTAGTAAGGGGCTGGAAATCTGGAAACCTCCTGTCTGCCACCTCTTCGTTGGAAAGATCAATCAAATCATTTACGAAGAGTGGTCTTGGTTTCACTTTGCCTTTTTTTCTTCTGTTTCGGCATCTCAGCAATATAATTAGCGTACCTCAGTAGCTAAAAACTAATTGCCTATGCGCTCTTATCAGAAATAACAAAAACAAGGAAAAGCCATAAATCAGACCATCCTCGTGCTACCAGAATGTCAGGGCATTTATTAATCCCATGTTTGGCTCTGGGACTAATTACCCTGGTTTAGAGTAGATGAATCGAGGCTTATTCCAAGTTGCACTATTCTGATAAAGAAACGCGAAGAAAAGGTTTCTAATAAAACTCATTTATTTGTTATAAAGAAAATAAAACACCTCACTAACTAAGAAAAGTTAATTGTTACATTTTTGAAAGTAATTCGGGCCGGCTATCTTTCAGCCGGACCTTGCTGGAAAGAGAACAAAGGAAAGAGTGTGAGAAGGAATGTGGGTGGATGCGGAAACACGTAGCTTACTGATAAGAAGTTGGCAAAGCTACGGAGAGTCTGACAGTCCAGAAATAATGAGCTCAGCTGGTAAATAAAATAACGCAGTGACAAAGAAGATGGCAGAATGGCCTGCCCAACCCGAAACCACGCAAGGAGAGGCACCCGAGACGAGCGGCCCACTCCACCACCCATGCACCCTGGCTAGAAGCGACGAGGGGTGGAAGAAACACGAGACCCCAAAAGAAGAAAGACACGACCTAAAGATAAAACTTCTAGAGCTGATAGATTCGTCACAAAGCAACACTGACCTCATCGCGGAACTCAGGAAGACGAATCCGACTACAGCGATGAAGATGCGGTAAGGGAGGACTTCCCCCACCAGAAACCCACCGAAAAGGCCGAAGGAGACTTCGCGCCTGTCACTGCGTTATTTTATTTACCAGCTGAGCTCATTATTTCTGGACTGTCAGACTCTCCGTAGCTTTGCCAACTTCTTATCAGCAAGCTATGTGTTTCCGTATCCACCCACATTCCTTCACTTGCTTCACACTCTCTTTCCTTTGTTCTCTTTCCAGCAAGGTCCGGCTGACATAGCCGGCAAGAATTACTTTCAAAAATGTAACAATTAACTTTTCTTAGTTAGTGAGGTGTTTTATTTTCTTTATAACAAATAAATGAGTTTTATTAGAAACCTTCCTTCGCGTTTCTTTTTAGATTATTGCAACAAGGATAAGCCTCGATTCATCTCCTCCTCTAAACCAGGGTAATTAGTCCCAGAGCCAAACATGGGATTAATAAATGCCCTGACATTCTGGTAGCAGAGGATGGTTTGATTTATGGCTTTTTTCCTTGTTTTGTTATTTCTGATAAGAGCGCATAGGCAATTAGTTTTTAGCTACTGAGGTACACTAATTATATTGCTGAGATGCCGAAACAGAAGTAAAACAAATACAAAATGTATTTTGCTGAGAAGGTGGCAGAAAGGAGGTTTCCAGATTTCCAGCCCCTTACTACAGCCACACGCCTGGAACAAGAAAAAGCCGTGGGAACAGAAATGGAGACAGATAAGACAGAAGCTGTTTTTGAAGATAATGAACTGCGACTGAGGTCGGTAGCTTTTTCTTCTCAATTTGCATGCTATGAATCTATTCTACCAGAGCCCACAGATTACGATGTGCTTGGTGCCAGGCCAAGAAAGTTTCCACAAACGGCAAAGCTTTTTCACCCCCACACAGAGAGAGAAGTAATTCATTACTCTTCTCAAAGCCCTGAGCTCACCCAGCGTGAGATGGCCATCAAATCCTATCGTGAGCATGTAAAATATTATGAAAATGAACTGTCTCGATTTAAGAGAGATTTGTTTATGCTGGAACAAGAAAAGACAGAGTCCCGTGACTTAAGATTTTCAAAAGAGGCCATCTTGTTTTCTTCCTCAGAGCCAAAGACACTCCCCCTGGTGGATTTTGTGTCAGGCCAATCAGACCAGAGAGCACTGCATACGTCACATGAAAGTCTCCCTGATCAAGTTACATATAAACCTGCCACGCAATCATTTCTTGAAACTGAGCTGCCTGAAGCTAAAGGTGCAGCACCATCTGCTGGCGAAAGTAATTTACTACAGGAAGCTGAAAGAGAAAGGAGCTTAGATGAACATTTTAAATTACTACAGCAGACCCTGGCAAACCTGTCTCTAACTCACTCAGAGATTCAAGCTGAAACGCCACAAGTGTCTCCACGGGCTCAAACTCCAACACCCCCTGGTGGTGATGGTGCCTTTTTAGATGGAACACAGCAAAGGCAAATGATTGCATCTCCAGCAGGTCATGCCAATATTGCAGCTCAAGCACAAATGGCAACTGGAATACAGCAGATTCCAGTGCATCAGCCACAGCAGCTACAAATGCCTGCGTATGTGCCCCAGCCACAAGTGCAAATAGGGCCACCTCCTGGCCCACCTCCAATGGCACAACAAAGACCATTTTTAGGTCCGCAACAGGCACAGCAAATACCACAGGCATTTCTGCCAGCACAGCCAGCGTACTAAGTGCAGGCTCCTTACCAGGCATTTTCTGTCTCTCCACTAACTGGTGAGTCAAAACTAAAAATGTCTGAACTCCACGGTTCGAGATTGAAACCTGGTGAACAAATTGGAGGACATTTGACCAAACTGAAAGGTCTGAGAACAGAATTGAGAGAAAGAGGTCATAACATTGAAGATATTCAAATGATCAGCATCATTATTAACTCTTTGAACTATGAATGGAAAGATGCTGTTACAAAAATTAACCAAGTCCCAATTGCTCAACGCACAGTGGACAATGTCTGTAGACTTTTAATTGAAGAAGAGGAATTCATGTTGGCCACGCCACACTTAAGAGGACCACCCGCATCAAGAGCTCCAGCTAGGCGCCCCTTCCGAGGAAGGACCTACGCTCCAAGGATGCCAAGATGCTACACCTGTGATCATGTGGGATATGCCACCCGGGATTGTCCCCAACGAGTTCCAGCTCCCATCACGCACCAGCCCAGAGGAAAAGATTCCAGAGGCAGAGGCGGAAGACGAGGTCGTCGTGGTCCCCGGCGTGATCCACAAACTCCACTCGCCACATTGGCTTTAACCAATGATCCACAACCTCAACCAGAGTACGACAGACGACTCCTGTGGACTTTGGACAGTGGTGCAGCATTGCATGTTACCTACAGAAAGGAACTTTTCACAGAAATGCACGAGCCTGAACCAGAACTACGTGAACTTTATTCTTTTTCAAATCATCCTTGTCAGGTCAAAGGAAAAGGAACTGTTTATGTTGAAGAGCTCGATGCATTCATTCCTGATGTTTATTACATACCAACAGCAACCAGTAATTTGCTTAGTCAGTGTCACTTGTCTAGAATGTTAAAATTCCAAGTTCACCACCTTGAAAAAGCAAGTTACATAGTTAAAGATGGAGATATTGTTGCTGAAACCATATTAATTGGTGGTGTTTATTACTTAAAGCCAAAGCCTAAAACACAAACACAGGCAAATATGCAAACTCCAAAAAGGGAATGCACAGGCCCAGATAGAGATGCTCCAGAGAGAGATCCTGTTGCTACCCCTAAGGCTCCTAAAGCCAACAAAAATAGAATTGGTAAACAGGTTGCTCAGAGCAAGCCTGAGGTTCCGCATAAAAATGTCAATGTTGAGAATTCACTAACAGGTAAACCTTTGCATTTCAGGTGTATCCACAAATGGCATAGAAGATTGGGGCATGCCAGTTTCCATGTTCTTAGGAAGATGCCGGAATTCACAAAAGGTTTGGATCTAAAGGGGTGTAAGGTGTTTTTGGATTGTGCTGTATGCAAAAAGGCCAAATCCAAAGCAGCAGCCATTCCCAAACACGCTACACGCCTGTCAACACGCATTTTGGATTTGGTTCACATTGACATAGTTGGTCCTTTCCCGCCATCATTTGGTGGTAGAAAATATTTTCTAACAATTGTTGATAATTACTCCAGATATGGATATGTCTATCCTATGAAAGAAAAATCAGAGACTTTTCAGATATTTAAAGACTTTGCAACCCTTGTTTCTACCCAACACCAAGTTCGCATCGCCAGAATCCAGAGTGATCGTGGTGCCGAATTCATGTCTCAGCGTTTCCAGGACTGGATGCGTAAGAATGGAATTATTCATCAGACTTCGCCCCCTGACACACCGGCTCACAACGGAGAGGTACTGCAAACCATGATGCGTTGTCTCCTAGAAGACGCCAACCTTGGTAAGATATACTGGGGTGAAGCTATCAAGTATGCAAATTACATTGTCAACCGTACTTGGAGCAGTGTAACAAATCAGACTCCTTTCTTCATGTTGTATGGCTACAAGCCTGATCTTAAAAACATTCATATTTTTGGTTCATATGCTATGGTGAACATTCCCTTAGCTCAAAGAAGAAAAGGAGGTCCAGCAGCAAAGAGACTGAGATTTATGGGTATTGATGATAATTCAAAATGGAGCAAATTTATTGACTCTAAACATGCAATTGTGATTTCCCAATCTGCTAATTTTGAAGAAGATATTGACTGGTCCAGGATTCATTCCAATGATCCTGGAGTTTATTTTCCCAGAGATGATACTGCTGATGCCACGCAGATTGATGATCAAAATTCCACTGATTCTTCTCAACTTGATGTTCCGTCTTCGGAAGCCGCGGATGCTGACGCTAGCGACGAAAGTGAGGACGAGGACGAACCAGAAGAAGATTGGACAGTTGTTCCGAGACGTTCCAAGAGGGCCACAAAAGGGATCCCTCCACAACGATATTCTTGGCAACTGACAAAAGCACCCTTGCCTTTGATTTGCAATGTTATACTTCCACCTGATAATTTCACACAAATCAAGCAGCTCCCTGATTCAGAGCAAGATAAATGGTATGGAGCAATGCAGGCTGAAATGGACAGTCTAAAGAAACTTAAAGTATTTACACCTGCAAAACCTCCAGCAAACAAAAAGGTCATTGGCACTCGATGGGTCTATAGAATCAAAAAGAAACCAAATGGTGAGTCATTGTACAAAGCCAGACTTGTAGCTTAGGGTTTCGCTCAACGTTATCCTGAGGACTACACAAATACGTACTCACCGACAGTCAGAACTGAGAGTGTAAAAATTGCTTTAGCAACTGCAACTATCCTTGGTTTAGAAGTTTTCCAGTTTGATGTTGACACGGCTTATCTACATGCAGACCTAGATGAAGAGATCTACGTGAAAAGTCCTCCAGGATTCCGACAGCAAGAAGGGGATACCTGGTTCCTAAACAAAAGTCTCTATGGTCTGAAGCAATCTGGTTTAATGTGGTATTTATGTCTTACTGACAAACTAAATTCAATGGGCTTTATTAAGTCCGAAACTGATGAGTGCGTGTTCACAAAAAGATCTAACGATGCATATGAGATAGTTCTTGTTTATGTTGATGATATTGTTTATATTGGTCCAAATAAGCAAATGAGTGAAATTTTTGCCAAAGCTTTGCAGAGATACTTCACATTGAAATCATTAGGTCACATTAGCACTTATTAGGTGTTCAGATTGAAAAAACACAGAAGGGGTTTAGTCTTTCACAAGAAGATAAAATTGAACAAGTTTTGCATCATTGCAACATGAAAGATGCTAACACAACAAAGACACCCATGCAAACAGATTTTCACAACTTGACACAAGAAGAAAGTCCTGAGTTCGAGGATCAAACACTTTATCGTTCAGTCATTGGGTCACTATTATACATTAGTAGTTGGACCAGACCCGACATTGCACTTAGTGTTAATCTCTTATCACGACACGTAGGTAAAGCAAAACAGTTTCACTGGACATGTATTAAGAAATTACTAAGATACCTAAAATACACTAAACACATGAAGTTATTGTTAGAACCAACACATACTGATTATGCAGAATTATGTTGTTATGCAGATTCTGATTGGGCAAGTGATAAGAAATCACGTAAAAGTACTTCAGGTTATATGATGTTCTTAAATGGATGTCCTGTTTATTGGCAAGTACGTAAACAGAATTTTGTTTCTTGTTCATCTACTGAAGCTGAATATGCTTGTGTTTCAGATGCATGTAATTCTCTAACTTGGTTTGATGCTTTAGTCACAGATATCTGGACACACCCGATCCGACCGATCACCGTGATGGAAGACAATGAATCGGTGGTTTATATTTCTGAATCTCATTTCACAGGTTCTAGGTCCAGACACATTGACATTTGTTATCAAAACATAAAGCATTTAGTGAAAAAAGGTTTTGTCAAAATGCAATATGTATCTACACATGATCAAATTGCTGATATGCTCAACAAACCACTTCCAGCAGCTCAACACGAGTATCTGCGTGAGAAGATGTGCCTTATTTGATGATGAACTGATATTCGCTCAACTGGCAAAGAAGGGGAATGTCACTGCGTTATTTTATTTACCAGCTGAGCTCATTATTTCTGGACTGTCAGACTCTCCGTAGCTTTGCCAACTTCTTATCAGTAAGCTACGTGTTTCCGCATCCACCCACATTCCTTCACTTCCTTCACACTCTCTTTCCTTTGTTCTCTTTCCAGCAAGGTCCGGCTGACATAGCCGGCAAGAATTACTTTCAAAAATGTAACAATTAACTTTTCTTAGTTAGTGAGGTGTTTTATTTTCTTTATAACAAATAAATGAGTTTTATTAGAAACCTTCCTTCGTGTTTCTTTTCAGATTATTGCAACAAGGATAAGCCTCGATTCATCTCCTCCTCTAAACCAGGGTAATTAGTCCCAGAGCCAAACATGGGATTAATAAATGCCCTGACAGCGCCCTTTTTACGGCGGCCATCTTGGGAGGCGGTGTCATCAAAAATGGCCGACCACCCACCAATGGATTCCCGAGATTTAAATCTCATGGCGGGAATCGGGGCCTACCCAAAAGTAGCCGACCAAAACTACTACAAAAAATACAAAAAACAAGAAAGCCCAAAGCCAAAACCTACAGGCTCGCCTACCGAGCCCGAAGTCAACCAAGCCATCGAACTAATCACCATGGCCCTGGGGGACAAAATGAAACTACCGAACACGCACCCCGGTGCTAGGCCAAAACGCAAAGGGGACCCTAGCACGAAGAGGGCTGACACCGGCACCCACCCTGGGGAACCGACCGCTTCCGCATGGACCTAGGGCCACCCAGAGCTCCCAAGGAGCTTTCCCTTAAAAACGGGACACCGAAGGCGATGGGACTACTCACCGGACCGACGACCGGGACCAGATCCATGGCCCACGGGGCCATCCGCAGGCAGGGGACGTCCATCGGCAGGCAGGGGACTCGGCCCGACATCCGGAGGCGACACCCACACAAGGCCGGGCCATCCGGGACCATTCGCGGCCCCAACGAGACTTCCGACATCCACCGACAATCCTCACCGCTTCCCGAGGCTCCAGACGACGATCCGCGATGATCCCGAGCAAGCGAGGCCGACCAAGAAGGAACCGGAGGCCCATCCGGAAGGTTGGGGCCTTCACCCGGGAGCTGCAGGGACGAGCTCCTCACTCCACGGCGGCTGGGCAGAAATGAACCTCACGCATGCGCAATGCATCCCTGTAAGAGAAACGGAACAAGACATAGAGCTACACCGACGCAAGCACATAGAGACAAGTCGTTCAGACTTGCCACAGTCGTTCCTCTGCCTTATTGCGAGTATCCTTATGTGAGGAACCATGGACAGCGACATAATGTAAGTAATTTAACTTACAATTCAGGGAATTTGCCAAGTGACTTTCCCAAACTGAGACTAGATGGGGAGAATTTTCTGGACTGGAACCAGCAGCTCCAAGTCACCCTGCTAAAGGAAGATTTATTATCCCTAGTTATAGACCCCCCAGAAAAACCCTGGACTTTTGAACTAGATTGCATACACCACAAAGCATACTGTATTGTCATTGCCAGCATTACCCCCAGTATTTACCCCAGCATTAACCACCACTTGACTGCTCTGGAGGTAATACAAAGGATGCACAAACTATTCTACTGTCAAAGCATAGCTAGCACCACCAGGTTATCCAGGGAATTCTATGCCACCAAACATAAAGCAGGGACACCAATGAGCGAGCACCTATTGTCACTAAACACCACCAGAGCTCAGCTGACACAAAGGGGGGAGGTCATAAGTGAGAGGACCATGATAAGCATCATTGTAAATTCCTTAGACCCCAGTTGGGACACATTTATCACCCAGATAGACAACCTAGGGTCAGGGAAACTCTCACTGGAACTACTAACAAGTAAACTCATAGCTGAGGACAGCATCAGGAAAGACCGTTTACTAAGCCGCAGGGAGCAAAGGCCCAGCAGAAAGGCCGAGCCACAGGGCAAGAACTACAGTACCATAGAGTGTTACTTATGCGGGTCAAGGAACCATTACAAAAGGGACTGTCCCAGAAACACAGGGGACAGGGACAGGTCACATAGAAGGGACAGACCAGAACAAAGCGCAAGACACACTAGTGGACGCTCACCAGAGGACAGACACAGGCATAGGGATTCCCCTAGCCCCAGGGACAGGAGAAACCACAGGGACAGCTCCAGGGAGAGCCAGACCGGATCACTGTATGGCATAGGAGATCAAGAGCGACACATAGGCCAGGACAGGGAGGAAGGCACATGGATGTTGGACTCAGGGGCCACAAACCATACCACTTATGACAGTAACTTGCTAACCTCATTCACAGATGAAAGTTTTATTATAAAAGTGGCTAACCAGAACAATGTGCAAGTAACAGGCAAAGGCAACGCATACGTGCCAGGGATAGGAGTAGTGCAAGGAGTACTATTAGTACCTAATATACCCTATAACATCCTTGCCACACTAAAACTAAGCAAGAATAACAATGTTGAGGTGACATTCAAGGAAGGAAAGGCACAGGTAACTAGAGGGGGCAAAAGAATAGGGAAAGTAGTGATTTCATTTTCATTTCATTTTATTAAATTTGTATACCGCCCTACTCCCGAAGGACTCAGGGCGGTGAACAGCCATAAAATAAAACATGTAGATACAAAATTTAAAATAGAGATAAAACTAATTAAATAAATTTGGCTGAGACATTTTAAAACCCCAATAAATTAAAACCAAATTTAAAATTCCATTTAAAAGAGGAAAAGTTTAGGTCAGGCCAGCTTGATGGAATAAAAACGTCTTAAGCGCGCGACGGAAGGTACGCAGATCCGGAATCCTCCGTATCTCCGGGGGGAGCTCGTTTCAGATTGTAGGTGCCCCCACAGAGAAGGCTCTCCCCCTGGGGGCCGCCAGTCGACATTGTTTGGCCGACGGCACCCGGAGGAGCCCCTCTCTATGGGAGCGTACTGGTCGGTGGGAGGCTATTGGTGGCAGCAGGCGGTCCCGTAAATAGCCAGGTCCTAAGCCATGGAGCGCTTTAAAGGTGATAACCAAGACCTTGAAGCGCACTCGGAAGACCACCGGGAGCCAGTGCAGCTCGCGCAGGAGAGGCGTTACATGGGAGCGCCACGTTGCTCCAATCACCACCCGCGCGGCCGCACTCTGCGCCAGCTGGAGCCTCCGAGTGCTCCTCAAGGGGAGCCCCATGTAGAGAGCGTTACAATAGTCCAGACGGGAGGTGACAAGGGCATGAGTGACCGTGCGTAACGAGTCCCGATCCAGAAAGGGACGCAACTGGCGAATCAGGCGGACCTGATGAAAAATCCTCCCGGTCACAGCCGTCAAGTGCTCTTCTAAAGACAGCCGTGAATCCAGGAGGACACCCAAGTTGCGAACCCTCTCCGTGGGGGCCAATGCTTCGCCCCCAATAGTCAGCGATGGCGCCAGCTGACTATATCGGGACGTCGGAAACCACAGCCACTCGGTCTTGGATGGGTTGAGCCTGAGCCTGTTTCTCCCCATCCAGATCCGTACGGCCTCCAGGCACCGGGACATCACTTCAAGGGCATCGTTGGGGTGGTCTGGGGTGGAGATGTACAGCTGGGTGTCATCAGCGTACTGATGGTACTCCACCCCGAAACCACGGATGATCTCGCCCAGCGGCTTCACATAAATGTTGAACAGAAGGGGCGAGAGGACCGATCCTTGTGGCACCCCACATATAAGGGGCCTCGGGGTCGACCTCTGCCCCCCTGTCAACACAGACTGCGACCGGTTGGAGAGAAAGGAGGAGAACCACCGTAATACGGTGCCTCCCACCCCCAACTCTTCCAACCGGTGCAGCATGATACCATGGTCGATGGTATCAAAAGCCGCTGAGAGATCTAATAGGACCAGGACAGAGGAACAACCTCTGTCCCGAGCCCTCCAGAGATCATCCACCAACGCGACCAATGCCGTTTCCGTGCTGTACCCAGGCCTGAAACCCGACTGGAACGGATCTAGATACGTCGTTTCATCCAGGTACTGGGGAAGCTGTCGTGCAACCACACTCTCAACAACCTTCGCCACAAAGCGAAGGTTGGAGACTGGACGATAGTTAGCCAATGTTGCCGGGTCCAGGGAAGGCTTCTTAAGGAGAGGTCTCACCACCGCCTCTTTCAAGGCGGCGGGAAAGACACCCTCACCCAATGAAGCATTTATAATCCCCTGGAGCCAGCCTCGTGTCACCTCCCGGGAAGCCAGCACTAACCAGGAGGGGCACGGGTCCAACAAACATGTGGTCGCATTCAGTCTACCCAGAATCCTGTCCACGTCCTCAGGGGTCACAGAATCAAACTCATCCCAGATAACATTCTCAGGACCTGCCCCCGTCATCCCCGCTGGATCTACCCAGTCAGAGTCCAGATCTTCCCGAATCTGAGTGATTTTGTCATACAGATACTGAACAAAATCCTCGGCTCTTCCCTCCAAGGGGTCCTCTCTCGCTTCCTGGTGGAGCAGGGAGCCGGTCACCTTAAACAGGGCGGCCGGGCGGTTATCTGATGACGCAATAAGAGCAGCAAGATAAGTGCATTTTGCTGCTTTTATTGCCACTAGGTAATTCTTAATATGAGATCTTACCAGTGTCCGGTCAGATTCAGTACGACTGGCCCTCCAACTACTCTCTAGGCATCTTTTCCGGCGCTTCATCTCCCTCAGCTCCTCAGTGAACCAAGGAGCCAGGTGAGATCGACGCCGGGTCAGAGGCCGCAAAGGCACGACTCGGTCCAGAGCTCCAGCGGCCGCCCTATCCCAGGCGGCCACTAGGTCTCCAGTCGAGGCGTGAGCCAGAACCTCAGGAATTGGCCCAAGCTCCGTCTGGAACCTATCAGGTTCCATCAGGCACCTGGGGCGGTACCATCTCATCGGTTCCGCCTCCCTGCGGCGAGGTGCAGCGGTTCGAAGGTCAAGGCGAAGGAGAGAGTGATCTGACCATGACAAGGGCTCGATGACTATGTCCCCTATCTCGAGATCACTCAGCCACTGTCCAGAGACAAAAATCAGGTCCAGTGTGTTTCCCCCCATGTGCGTAGGGCCATGAATTAGTTGGGTCAGATCCATAGCCGTCATGGAAGCCATGAACTCCCGAGCCACCTCAGACATCTCACCCACAGACGGCAGGTTGAAATCCCCCATGACCATTAGTCTGGGGGTATCAACCGCCACCGCGGCGATAACGTTGAGTAGCTTGGGCAGGGCTGCTGCCACGTGGCAGGGAGCCAGGTACGTGATCAGCAAACCCCTCTGAACCCCATGACCCCACTTCACAAGGAGGGTCTCACAACCGGCTGTCTGAGGAACAGTGGCCTCCCTCGGCCTAAGGCCTTCTCTAATAATAACCGCTACTCCCCCGCCCCTCCCTTGTGACCTCGGCTGATGGAATGCCAGGAAGCCTGGTGGGCACATTTCTACCAGAGGGACCCCTCCCTCCGGGCCCAACCAGGTCTCCATAATACCCGCCAGGTCCGCTCCCCCCTCCTGAACCAGATCACAAATGAGGGGGGCTTTATTTACTACGGACCTGGCGTTGCACAACATCAGTCGAAGGCCCGGGCTCTGAGGGTCTGTACAACCTGGAGAACGAGTGGAGCCTTGGGGGCCGGAGCATGCTACCGCTCGGAGACAGCGGGTGCGCGCTCCCTTAACATGATATGGCCCCCTGCTCCCGCCATATCTACCCCTCCCACTCACAGTACCGATGATAGAAACACAATCTGGACAAGCTCGACCCCCCCCCATCACCACCGGATCCCCCATCCCCTCCGCCGCGCATAGTGGCCAGGCCTGACCCTCCCCTTGGTGGGTCTTCCCCCAAACCCACAACCCTAGTTCCAATTTTTCCCTCCCCCCCCCGGGACCCCTTAAAAATTTACCCAATTTACTTAAAAAAAACCCTCAACCCCCTCTTCGTGGCATGTCACCTCTCTGGGTTCCAAAGCCCGTCATTGAGGTAGGCCCTCGATAATGTGGAGGGCCAGACCTGCGAGAGGGGGGAGTCTCGCAGCGCAAGAAGCTCAATGGTTGAATACATCCACAGAATGGGAAAGGGTGAAAATGGCGTCTGGCCAGGGTTCCATAAAGTCTAAAGGTCCTGAGGACAAAAGGCAGCAACAAAAACGTGGGTAACGACTCCACTGTCCTCTCACGACGGTGGGAGGAGTCCCATGCCATTCCGATAAATCTAGGGGATGTTCCTCCCAGACATCCTCTCACGATGTCAGGCCAGATGGAATGTGCTATGGAGAGTTCAAAAGCTGTCCCCTCTGATAGGGATGGTAGTAGTAACCCAGACTCCCTGGGAACCCACTTCAAGCTGTTCGTTTGTCATATAGTCCGGGGCGGATGGAATAGGCCAGTCCAGAAGGCAAAAGAAGATAGTAAGACCAGGGGCAGAGTTCGATGACACCCAGAAAGATGGAAAAAGTGGCTTACGAGGCAAAAGGCAGCTGGGGTAATGACTATAATAAGGCCTACAGAAGCCAAAAAAGGGGGGGAGGGTATGGCCCGAGGCAGCCCACGGACAGCCCTCAGCCATCCTCCAGCCTCTCCCACTCCCTGGTCTTTAGCCATTTTTATCCCCAGTCTGCAGCCCCAATTCAGGGGGGCCTCCGGATTCGGCCAGGAAATGGGTCCGTAGACAGGTCCGGGCTGTTGGCAATTTGCCTCTCCCCACATTCGGCTGCTGCCCCCTCGCCTCCACCAGCGTCCAAGGCAGTCCAAGCTTCGTAGGCACCAGTGCCGCAGCCGCCGCCGTCTCCACCAAGGCTCCCACCACGCTCCAGAAACGCCAGGGGCCTTGAAAAAGACCCCAGAGACACCGGAGACCCGGGGAGACCCCCATTTCGCTGCCGCCGCTGCTGCAAAGCTGCCGCCGTCCCGACCGCCGCCGACCATAGTGAGAGGGGGGGGAAGCACTGCTGAACAGCTGTTGCTGCCGCCACCCCGCGGCGCCTTCTGATGGCCGTATCTCCTCAGTCCTGGTGTCCCGGAGGGCGAGAAAACCCTCTATATGCTGGGAGGAAGCCCCTTAGTGATCAGTGGGGAACTGCCATTCTTCCAATCAGTCAGGGACAAGCAGCCAGAGGTAAACAACCACCAGAAGGTTAAACCCGACAACCCAGAACACACAAGTGGGGAAGTAGAGGGGGTTAGTCACGCACACACCACTGATGATACAAGTGAACAGGGGACTCCCAAGAAAGGAAAGCCAGCGATAGGGAAACCAATGCATGACAACTGCGCACACCTGTTACACAGAAGACTAGGACACATTAGTTTCCCTGTGGTGCAGAAAATGATGGAATGCTCTGAAGGTGTAAAAATAAAGGATTGTGAGAACTATCTCGAGTGTTCTATTTGTAAGAGCTCTAAATTAAAAACCAAACCAAGGCCCAAAAAGTCAGTGCGCACAACTAATTCAGTTTTCCAACTCATACATATGGACCTGGTGGGACCACTAAGGCCCTCCATCAAATACAGGAAAAGGTACTTCCTGACCATAGTGGATGATTTCAGCCGCTATGGCTTCGTATACACATTAAAACACAAGAGCGAAGTATTCCAAAAATTTAAGGAATTCTACGCAAGGGTGGAGACACAACATAATACCAAGATCAGACAAATAATGACAGACCGGGGGTCTGAATTCTTGTCAAGCGATTTCTCGCAATGGCTAAAGGCACGCAGGATAATACACTACACGTCTTCTCCATTTTCCGCTTTTCAAAATGGCATCGTAGAACGGAAAAATGGAACACTGCAGACCATGATGAGGTGCGCACTAGAGGATGCCAGCCTAGGGCAGCATTTCTGGTCAGAAGCACTCATTTATTCGAATTACACTTTGAACAGGCTATGGACCAGTGTACTAAACAAAACCCCATACGAGTTAATGTATCAAAAGAAACCACAGGTGTCACACTTACACATATTCGGGGTCACAGCAGATATGCACATCCCCAAACAATTGAGACATAAGGGAGACAGGGTATCCAGAAGACTGAGGTTCATGGGGTATGAACCAGGGACGAAGGGATATAGGTTCATAGACAACAATAACAATTTTGTGATATCACGGACTGCTGTTTTCCACGAAAACGCCAACTGGTCCAAGATACACCTCAACGAGGTGTCCCTTAGCAAGGACGAACCAGGGGATGACCAAGAGGGGATAAAACACCAAACAGGAAAGGGTACAGAGCAGGAAAAGAGCAAACCCAGGAGGCAGGAAATACCGGTGAAGGGGTGGAAAGGAAACCACCAACACATCAAAGTGGACTCACTCACAGAGAAAGAAGCTAGGTACATGCACGACACAGAGACACCCCCCGACAGGCCAATCAGGGCAAACAGGGGTAAAAAGCCAGAAAGGTTAGGAGACTATGTGTTATCCCTCCACACTAACCAACTAACCCCCAACACATACGAGGACATACTGAAGTTACCAGATGAGGAAAGAGAAAAGTGGGAACAAGCCATGGAGAGGGAAATGGACAGTCTGAGGGAACTAAATGTATACACTCCCTCCAAAGTCCCAACAGGAAAAACAGCCATAGGCACCAGGTGGGTCTACAAAATTAAAACACTAGAGGGAAACAAAACACTCTACAAGGCTAGGCTGGTGGCACAGGGGTTCGCCCAAAAATACCCTGATGATTACACGGAAACGTACTCCCCCACAGTCAGGGCTGAAAGCGTAAAATGTGCGCTGGTTATTGCATCACTACTTGGGTTAGAAGTACATCAATTCGATGTGCAAACCGCTTATCTGCACGCCGAGCTCGATAAAGAAATATATGTGAGAGCGCCACCTAGCCAAAGCACCAGGAAGGGAGAAACCTGGATCCTAAACCAGAGCCTGTATGGACTCAAACAGTCAGGGAAACGTTGGTACGAGTGCCTGTCCAAGACATTGAAGTCTATAGGATTCTCACCCACCTCGGCCGACAACTGCTTCTTCACCAAGAAGTCAGACAGTTCCCTCGAGTATGTTTTAATATACGTGGACGATATATTGTATACCGGTGACAAGTCTAGCAAATGTAATGACTTCGCCAGTGAGCTGGGAAAACATTTTACACTAAAGATACTGGGTAAGGTAGATAAATATTTGGGGGTACAAATCACAAAAACAGACAGAGGTTTCCAACTGTCACAGAAGGACAAAATTTTGGAACTTATACATAAGTGCAACATGACAAACGCCAAGGGGTGTGAAACACCAATGCAACCGGACTTCTTGAAGGACATGTACAATGAGGCTGAGGCGTTCAAGGACAACACATTATACAGATCCACCATAGGCTCCCTATTATACATTGCGAACTGGATCAGACCAGACATCGCACTACCAGTCAACTTATTATCACGACATGTAGGTAAACCCACTGTGTACCACTGGGAAGCCATCAAGAGGGTACTGAGGTACCTAAAACAGAGCTCAGGCACTTGCCTATCACTAGAACCCGAGAACACCACAACACCCACACTCACGTGCTATGCAGATGCTGACTGGGCTGGGGATGTACGTATTCTTTTTAAACAACAGCCCAGTACATTGGTACACAGGCAAACAGGATCTGGTAGCCACATCAACAACAGAGGCCGAATATATTTGTTTGTCCAAGGCCGCCAACAACCTGGTCTGGTTTGATGACCTGCTATCAGACATATGGGCCGAACCGAACTATCCTATCATCATACATGAGGACAATAAAGCCGCCATGGAAATATCTAAGGCTGAAGCAGTGGGTCAAAGGTCGAGACATATCGATATAAAATACAAACACGTTAGACAGTTTGCAAGCATAGGATTCATAAGGGTTGTACATTGTGATACAGAAGAACAAACAGCGGACATTCTAACCAAACCATTGCAAAATAAGCAGCACACGTACCTAACATCAAAATTAGGTGTCCTCCTGAAAAGGACACCTCAGGTATGCACCACATGAGGACACCTCGGCCAGGCATTTAGAGGGGGTTTTGTCAGGAATAAATGCCTTGCCTCTGATCCAGAGCTAGAGGCATGGAGGCTGGACAAGCCAGCCCCCAAGGTCCATCCTAACCCAATAACCCCTCCTTACCTTAGCCACGCCCAGGGGGTACTTAAGGGTCAGCCATGCGGTCCTGCTTCAGTTCCAGACTTGTACCTGTAATGATAAGATGCTTAATTAATAAACAATATCTGATTTAATGAATACCTGCTTATGGAGTTATTGGGCATGATCCTTGAACACATTTAACATGGAAGGCCCAGGACCCCCAACCCTTCTACACCATAAAGAGGGGCTTGCGGGGGGGGCGATGAAGGGGGACAATACAAGGGACTCAAGAAGAAACTTGCACTCTTTGGAAGAAAGCAGAGCTCTCTTTTGGGAAGATGGAAAAGGGGGGTCTTTTGCGGGGTGATCCTGGGTGGCAGAAAGAGGGCTCCCTTTGCCCTCAGCTCTTCTTTTCCCCAGAGTATCCCCCTTTGATGGGAAGGGATCCAGGCAGCCCTGATCTTCAGTGGGGAGGGAAGTCCGGAGTCTGAAATTGCTCAGTGAAACTTTTTGCCTGAAGCCAAGTTCTCCAGCAGGAAAAGTTTCCTTTCGGGGCCTTCAGGGAGAAGAGAAAAGCTGCCCCCAACTCCCTGGGTCTCTGCCCAAAGTCTCCTGGGAGGATTCGGCCAAAGAACAGAGCAGAAACTCGGAGGATAATAATTCTCCCTCTCAGGAGGGATCCCTGGATAATTCAATGACTTCTTGAACTCCGAGATTGTTGGGCATTTCTCTGGAGGGAAGTGAGAGGGAAATAATCCTCATGTGGTTCATAATGATAGAGTAGAGATGGAATTAAATCTGTCATCTAGAATTGAGAGTTTTGGGATCTACAGCCTTGAAATTGGCCCCAGGGGGAATACACGGCACCTGTGGCTGAAGATAAAAAGAAATGTGACATTTGTTGGCATAGCAATTAGAGAGAAAACCTCGGGGGATAGTTAATGCCTCAGCATGTCACGGATCTGCTTGTTGAGTTGGAGCCAAACTTTACTTTACTTTGAAAGCTGATGCTCAATGACAAAAGGGCTGATGTAATAGTGAGGCCTGACTCCAAGAACTAAATGAAAAAATAGTGAAAAATTACTTATCAGAACTTTGCATAGTTGGGAAAAAAAACCCCACATGCACAGACAAACAGAGAGAGGGAGAAGTGAGAGAAAACCAAGTGAAAAGAGATGGAGAAATAAAGGAAGCAACTCACCCCTGGAAAGGAGGGAGTGAGGGAGGGAGGGAGGGATATGGAAAGCTGTTATGCAAAATCCCCTTCAAACTTCCATTCTCTGAGACCAGGGAATGAGGAAGCCCATGTCCCATGTTCCCCTGCCTCCCTTTCCCATGCCCAGGCCAGGCAAGGGGGCTCTTGCAGGGATGCCAGACAGGACTCTGCCTGGATGAGTGGGGAGCCCCACTTGGGAGAAGGAAGCTGCGGAGCCTCGTGTTGGGGAAGGAAAGCAGAGCAAAATCTCCCTCCAACTTCCATCTTCTGAGTCTTGGAAACGATCCGTGTCTTTCCAGGAGAGGCTCCTGTGGGGGAGAAGCCATGCAGGGCTGGGTCTCCCAAGGGGGATCCGGGGTTGCCCGGAGAGAGAGGGAGAAAAAAAATTGTGCCTGGCTTATTGAGCAACATGTGAGTTAGCCAATTCTTGGTGCAGGGCTTTAACTCCTTATAGAAAGGAAGAATGTAGAGCTGCATTTTTCAAACTTGGCATTCTAAGATGAATGGACTTTTAATTCCCAGAATTTTCTGGCCAGCATGATGAAGTCCCTGCATTGTTGGATAGGGAATTCTGGGGGTTGAAGTCCATTCATCTTAAAGTTTTAAAAACACGGATGCAGGCCAAGAACTCTCCACATGTTGCCTCCATTTTGGAAAAGAACAAGCACACCTGAAGAGACCACCAGTGATTGCATAATGCAGAAACTGTGATTTGTTATGGCCATCAGAAGTGCCACAATTAATTGGACTGACTTATAACTCTAAGACCCTGATTCTGGTTTGGAAGCCATCCTAGTTGGTTCTTAGAACTCTCGAAGCCAACATTGAGCAAAGGACTTGGAAAAAGCCTCATGAAAGCAGCAGCCTCCATTCTTCCTCCCAACGCCTGGCAGGAGAGAGAGAGAGAGAGAGAGAGAGAGAGAAGGGAACCCAGGGAGGGTCACAGCCACATTCTTCCTTCTTCAGTTTGATGGGATTCATGTCCAGCCTTTCTGCTCTGGGGAGCAGCCCCAGTATCCTGAGCCATGGCCTCACTGGGAATTCTGGAAACCAGCATCCAAAGCCATCTCTGGGGCTCCAAGTGGGAGGAGGAGAATCAAAGTGACCGGTGGATCCTCTGAAGAGACACGGAGAGATCTCTGGAAGTCTCCATGAAGGTTTCCAGTTTCAAGGTTCCCATTGATTTTCAGGGTGATAATCAGGGCTTATTTTTTCCTTTAAAGGCCAGAGATCCCTGGAATAAAGAATGGATTGAGGAGGGTTCAGCCTGGGAGAAGAAGGAATGGATGGATAGAAAGTCCGTCTCTTTCCTCCCCAAACAGCCGGAAAAAAGGACAAGGCCTTTAACTCTCCTGACTCTGTTCTCCTCTTACGTGTCTATTTGGGTGTGTTTGTCCTGAAGCCTCACACAGAGTCATTTTCCTTTCCCTTCTTCATTGACGCTGCTTTGGTTTAATCAGGGTTGGAAGATCAAGCAGGAGGATTATTCCGGCTTCTCGTTTTAAGTGGAAAGTGCAGAAAAGATGAACAGCAGTCCTGTAATTCTTCCATTAGCCACCTTCCCTGGTCTCCCCCTCCCCCCAACCTCCCTCCCCCCCTTTGGGGAACCTTCCCGACTCCGAAAATCTCCCCACAGCCTTTTTCTCCCCTCAAAATGGACGGAGGGAGAATCACCTCAGGAAAAAAGAGGCCACAAAATGGAGGAGGCTGCGGGGTCTTTGCCCGCTTTAGCTGTCCTGTTCGCTGCCTGTGGGGGCCAGCTGGGGCTGAAAGGCCGGACTGTAGGCTGCCCCCTACAGGCAGCGTGAGGGACAGCTAAAGCATGGAAAGAGGACCCCGAGTGCTGGACAGGGGATTCTGGGAGTTGAAGTCCAGAGGCCTTTGCTGAGGTTGAGCCACCTGCCCTGGGAGGCCCTGCACTGGACACTCGGACAGATGACCTCTACTGAAGGGCCCCCAAGAGGGGGAGGCCCAACCCCCCCATCCCCTTTTCCCTGATTTCACGGGGGCAGGAGGGGGACATGGGACACTGGAGGGCAACCAGGGAATGAAGGATTTTCCCCTCTTTTTTAACATATATACATATATATATTTATTTTCCTCCTCCATCAGCAGAGGATCTAAAGCCTCCACCTTCTTCCTTCTGGTTCCGTTGCTGGGCAGAGGCCGAGGCAGAGCCGGGGGAGCCGAGGGGAGAGGAAGGGCCAGGCCTCCCTTCCCCCCTCAGAGCCTCCATCCTGGCTTCTCTCCTCAGGGGGGACCTGCTGGCCGATCGGCCCAGGAAGCTCTTTGGGGACCCCGAAGCCTCTGGATCCAGGGGGGGAGGAAGGTGGGAGCCTGGATGGAGACCATGGGAGAGAAGCCGGAGAGGCTCTTCCTCCTGCGAGGCTCCTCTTCAGCCCAGACTCTCCTCCGCCCAGTGTGGGGAAAGGTCCCCCCGGCCTCCCTGAGAGGAAAGCGGCCCCAGCCGCCCCTGCCCCCCTCCCCTGGGCCTCTCCTGGGCCCCGGTCTCTCTCTGGCCCCCTCCCCTCTGGGCCCCTCCAGGCTCCAGGGAGACCCGGCAGAGACCCTCCGGGAGGAGAGGAGCCCCTTCCCAGGCCTCCGCCTGGCCTTCCACCCAGAGCCCCCCAGGACCTCCTAGCCAGGCCCTGAGAGGAGAACCTGGGATGGGGACCCTCCTCTCCCTTCAGATCAGCCCCCTCCCCAATTCTCCCTTCTAGGCAAAGGGGGACATCTCCGTCTTCCTCATCCAGAGAAGAGGCACAATCTGTCAACAATGGATCCCAATGAACCAGGGACTCAGGTGCCCCAAGAGCAGCTTCAAAGCACTCGGAGGCTTTTTAGGGAAGGGGGCTTCACCCCACAGCCTCAGAGATGGGAACGTCAGAGGGGTCCCCCTTTTTAAAATCAGCTCCAGTTTATGAAGTTCTGATATAAAAGAAAAGCCCAAAGAGGCCCCACTCTTCACCTTAGGCAGAATCCAAGTGAACTGATTGCTTCTTTAGCATTAGAAGAAAGGCAGCACAAGAGTTAAGGGTCACCAACCTGGAGTGGCACCAAACTCCATACTTCTGGGTGACCTTCCCCTGCAAGTCCCTGGAGACAAGAGACCCGGTTGAAGGACAGCAGAGGTCAATTCCCTTGTTATTGAACGATCTTCCTCCAGCATCACTTTCCTGACACGTCCTGACAGGAAGGACCACAACCACTACAGAAATTGACCCCAGGAGTGTAGTTGTGGCTTTTCACAAACAAGCTTTTCTCCAGCCTCCCCTCTGCACATGGAGCCCAGAAGAAGCTCAGGATCCCAAGAGGAGAAGTTGCTTCTCCTTGTAATTAATAATGATTATCTGGGCCTTGGAGATCTCCATACCTGTGATAGAGAGAGCAGATTGAAGCCATATGCAAAGAATCTTGTATCAGAAAAGCATAAATTTGTCAAGCTCTGTAGGAACAAGTTTTGGGACAGGCAGGATCTGTGCTCTTGATTGTACCTTTCTCTCCTTTCCAGGTGAAGCTGAGTGTTTCTCTGTTTATATCAGGAAAGTCGCTGGCATTTCCATCTTCTGAGAGTGCTTTGAATTCTCCCAACTGTTCCTGATGTGGGTGTTAGAAACAGGAAGAGGATTAATAACGCTCCATGAATTATGGACCTCCTGCTTCTGCTTCTGATGCTGCTTTTGTCCCATCCAATCTCTGGGAAGCTTAGAAGGAAATGCCCCCTGAGTTTGGAGCACCAGGATGGAAACAGAGCATGGAGCTACTACAGGCCAGGAGACCATCTTGTTGGTATAGTCACAACTGAAACACTAATGTGGCCTATAATGTTGCCTTTCCACAGTGCTCCTATACCTTCTCATGCGTAAGTCATTCAGGGTGATGGAGTTGCATCCCCTCCATTTGCAGTCCTAACACTTTCTTTCTTTTCTTCTTATTTCACTTACTTTTATATTATAAGACTTGTCTAATTTCCTGAATGATTTTGATTTCCATAACTTGCATCTTTTTTCTTATTGTGTAGAAGAGACTCAACTCCAAAGATGGGATTAAAAAACCTGAAGGAAATCCAGTTTATTTTCTTCTCCCCGTTCACTCCTGAATTCTTCACTTGAATTCATTTTGTTTAAAGGAGGGATTGAAACAGTTGTAGTTGCCTCTGCCCAGCCCATTCCCATGTTTCTATAACTGATTATTGGTTTTGGATCAATCAGTTTAAGACTCAGTAGACTTGTGGAGATAAAAAGGAATAAATTCTTTTAAAAAGTTACTTGTTACTGTCGATGAGAATAACATGAACATTTTTTTTACAGTAAGGGTTCTTTTGGTTTTTTAATCACCCTACGATTAATTTTCAACATTCAAGTGGTCAACAAGAACTCCCAGCTCCTGCACAACCTCACTCTGGGCTACAACCTCCATGACAACCATTTGAGCACTTTACGCACTTCAGATGCCTTGCTGGACATGCTCTCCACTGGAGAAGCCAATGTCCCCAACTACGGCTGTGGAAGGAAGGAGAACCTCCTGGCCCTTCTTGTTGCAGCTAACAGGGACATCTCCATCCAGGCGTCAAGATTAGCAGCACTTTACAAAGTCCCTCAGGTTTGTGTGTCTTTCTCTCTGTCTGGTAAAGTGAGGGGTGGGTGGTGATGGGTAAGCTACAGAGGCAACCATATCTTCTCCATGGAATTCAAGGGCTGCTTTTCTCCATATTAGCAAAAGGACTTTCTCCCGGCTATTCAGCTATTCAAAAAACATCCCTAGTTGTGGATGAATTATTGGCATGTTCATTTTCACATAGAAATAACACCTGAGGTGTGTGTGTGTGTGTCTATGTGTGTATTCTCAAGTTTTCGCGGGTGTATGTATGTAAAAAGTTAAAATCTCGGGTGTTTTCCCACGTCATTAAAAGTCTGTTAGTTAAAATGCTTAAATCTGGCTAAAATCTCAGCTTAAGAACCTCCCAAAATCCCAACAAAACACTTTGTAAGGTCTTTTGAAAGTCTGGCTAAAATCCTAACCAACAGTTTAAAAGTTTTCTATTTGGCAACGTTTCGACAAGCTCTCTAACTTGTCATCATCGGGCCCCTACTTTCAGTTTAGAAGCGGTGGGTATGCTGCGAGATCGGAGTTGTCACTTTTCTATGTTCACTGCTGCTGACGTATGCTGGTTAGCCTGCAACTCTGTGTCCTGAGTCATGCCGGCAGAGGTATAATTAGCCAAGAGTCTACAATGTTAGTACATATATTTGTTTCACTGCCAAAGAGTGCGAGTCCGTTCAGTTTGTGCCCGTGAGCTTCTCCAGGGTGCACCACAGGGGGTGAACCAGTTCCGGACCAGAAAGACGAGAGGTGTCCTGTGGCATCGTCTGGGCCTTCTCTCACTACTGATGTTGCCTTGCAGTTGGGTGTCAAATCCGAGGAAGTCCAGCACTGGCAGGGGCCCAACCATCTGCACGAAACACGCCACATTTCCCACCAAAGTGGTGCCTATTTATCTACTAGCGTTGTCACATGCTTTTGAACTGCTAGGGGGACAGAAGCTGAGGCAAGTGATGGGAGCTCACTCCGCCATGCAGTAGTAGGACTTGAACTGCAGGAACAGATTCAGCATCTTTAAGCCCCCGAGCCTCTTACTTACTAAATACACATTGATTATACAGTACTATTATCCTGTGGGTTAGAGAATAGGAACAGGAACAGGAACAGGAACAGGAACAGGAACAGGAACAGGAACAGGAACAGGAACAGGAATAGGAATAGAATAAATAGCTCACTGAGGCCTGTAGAGTCTGAAGTGGAACTCTTGGATTTTCTGCCATGTCTCTGAGCATTGCACAGTCTGACCTTGGGTGAACTTGCTGGGATGGTCCCTCCTGGGAAGATTGGCAGCTGCCTCGAATGTTTTCCCCTTCTGAACAATCTTCTTTGCTATAGAATGATGGACGTTAAATTGTTTGGAAATGGCCTTGTAACCCTTCCCAGATTGATAGGCAGCAACAATGGCTCCTCTCAGATCACTGCTGGAGTCTTTGCCCTTTGGCATTCTGTTAACACAGACCTCAATGCTGGAGACCAGAAAACTCCTGAAACTTTGGCTTTTTTAGAGGCTGTCACACTTGTGATGATCGATTAATCCAGGTCCCTTGATCAGCAGCACCAGGCTTCCTCTCAGCCTCTTCACACCCATGGAAGCAGTCAGGGTGTCCTTAGCCTTTCACACCTGGCTCCTCCATTTCGGCTCTCTTTCTGTAAAAGAAATGATGACAGGGTGTTATATCTCCTGTGTTGCTGTTCACCTGAGGTTGCATTTACCTCCTTTTAAGAACTGCTGAAGACCAGATGCTTTTTACTGTGTCCTGATACATGAAACCACAGAACTCATTGAGGGTCTCCTTCCTTTTCCACAGGGCTGAATTTCTTAGTGTACAATTAAACCTCTGGAACCTGACAGAGTCCCCAAGTTCTCTGGGTTAGAAGATGCAAAATTTCAAATAAAGCTCTCTAGGATGATGCATCTGACAAATTATATTAGGAACTGTGGTCTCCTTATCTCTTGTACTGTATAACTAGAGAACGGACCCAAAAATAATCAAGGTGGGAAAGAAAGAAAGAAAGAAAGAAAGAAAGAAAGAAAGGAAGGAAGGAAGGAAGGAAGGAAGGAAGGAAGGAAGGAAGGAAGGAAGGAAGGAAGAAAGAAAGAAAGAAAGAAAGAAAGAAAGAAAGAAAGAAAGAAAGAAAGCTTCACCAAGCATCTGAAATATTGAATGTCAACTGCATAAGAAAGGGACAGATGAAAATCTTGGACAGCACATTAGACAAACAATCTATTGCGATACTTGTGTTAAAGCAACACATTTGCTGTTCAATCAGAATTTTTTTTTTTTTTTTTTTTTAATTTGATTTATATGCCGCCCTTCTCCGGAGACTCAGGGCGGCTTACAATGTGCTCAGCAATAGCCTTCATCCTTTTGTATATTTATACAAAGTCAGCTTATTGCCCCCACAAACTGGGTCCTCATTTCACCTACCTTAGAAAGGATGGAAGGCTGAGTCAACCTTGAGCCTTGGCGAGATTCGAACCCTGCAGTAATTGCAGGCAGCTGGTCTTAATAAGCTTAATAACAGGGTGCCTTAAACCCCTGTAGTACCAAGGCTCTTGGAATTAAACATTTACATATAATACACCCCTTTATTGGAACAAAACATTCACTTGACATCTGCATATGTGGGTCTGATTGTCCCAAAGGTGCTTTTTCAAGAGGCAACTGGACTTTCTGGTTTTTCTTTAAATACATTTTGCTTCTCATTCAGAGGTTAAGAAGCTTCTTGGATGAGAAGAGAAACATCTTCAAACAAAAACCGGAAAGTCCAGTTGCCTTTTGGAAAAGCACCTTTGGGGCAACTGTGACCTGGAGGACTGAGAATCTCCATAGACATGTGGGTCTGATTGCAAAAAGTTGTAGGAGTGTTACCGAAATATAATTTATGTTTTTAATTCTTATTCTTTTTTATTTAATTTGTTTCTAGCATTCCATTTTTACATACAGTTTTGTTAACATTCTGTGCTTAATATTTTGTTTATTGATATGGCATAATTGCTAATCAACAATAATTTATTTAATTTGTTCATCAATACCAAGCTGAATTTATTAAAAAATAAAGTTTTGGACTTTTATTATCTGACCCCCCAGTATAACACAGCTTTCTTCATTGGTTTTTCAGATCACTGATACCATCGTTTCAGAGGCTCTGAGTGATAAAAGGAAATTCCCTTTTTTCCACCAGATGCTCCCAAAAGAAGGATTCCACTACCCAGCAATTGTCCAAGTCCTCCTCTATTTCAGATGGACCCTGATTGGCCTCTTTGCTTCAGACACAGAGAAGGGAGAGAATTCCATGAGGATTTTGACTCCTGTGCTTGTCAGGAGTGGAATTTGTGTGGTTATATCACAACGATTGTCAACAACTGGATATACAGCAGCCCTCAGGGAGGCCCTCTCTAAGTGGAGACAAGTCAATGTCTTTGTTCACTTCCTGGAAGCTCTTCCCATTTTGGACAGGATCCTTTCTTTCCATTTAACACTTATGCGTCTCCCAGGACCCATTGAAGGGAAAGTCTGGATCATGACAGGTTTGGGAAACTATATATTGGAAAAGCACAGACTTTACAAATACATCCATAGTATTTGGAGCTTTGGTTATCTTTCAAAAGAAAGGCCAATGGATGATGCCTTTGAACCCCATTTCTTTCTGGAAGAAAAGTTTCAAGATCGTTATTTTCTCTGTTCTCTTTCAAAGAACGTCTTTTCTGTCAAAGGCCGCAGAAGATGCACCCAGAAAGCCCCACTGGAGACCCAGGAGAAAAGAAACGGGGAATGGATCACAAATTATTCCATTTTGTACAGTATCATTCAGACTCTGGCCCAGGCCTTGAACGCTGCCTATTCCTCCAGAATGAGGAGGAGGGGAAGGAAGGAGGGCGAAGGGAGGTTGGGGGCTCCAAGGCTACAGCCATGGCAGGTATGGGGGTTCCGATAATGTCAGATATGAAGAATTGCTTATAAAATAATGTTTCATTACAGCTTTTGCTTCTGCGTAATAAATAGGGAAAATAAGGAACTACAAAGTTAAGGAACGTTGTGAAAAACGTGTTAAAACAGTCTTGTTCTTATACTGAACAAAGTGGTTCAGAAAAGTCTAGAAAAAAAAGGGAGGGGAGCTTTCTGAGCAAGACCTTAACTGGCATATTTCAAAATATAACCGATTTACGCAAAAGAACAAGAGAAAGTTAATGATGGACAATCACACTAGGCCATGGAGACAGGGGGTTGCTGGGGGAAACAACAGGTTGAGAGCTTGATAGTCCCCAGCCAATGGGGAAGCAGGACAGTGTTGAGTGACAGGAGGAAGGGTATAAAACCTCTTGCTTGCTTTGATCCAGGTCCACTTAGTGGATTTGCAGATGCTTTGATAAACTTTTGCTCCTTTTGGGTACCAGATTGCCTTCCTTGCTTTATTGCTGCTTTCCTGTTTCTAACAATATGGATCCATTAATCATAGATCCTTTGCAGAAGGAACCCAAAGGAGAAGGAGGGAACCTTCTCAACCACATTGGGCTTCAGTTGGGCCAAATTAATGGCTTGAGACATAACCTTCTAAACAACAGGCACCATGACAAATACATTTTGATTCTAAGCAGAGTTCATTTTAAAAGGATGTATGCATTTTTAAATATATTATTGTCTTTATGGGTTTCTGATTAGCATAGTAGAATTTTGCTTGTCAGAAGTAGCAAAAGGACATCACATGACCTTAAAACACCGTAACCATCATAAGTGGATGCCAAGAATTTAGATTTTGATCACCTGGAGACCCTGGGGATGCTGCCATGATCGTGCGAAAAACTATCCTAAGTCACTTTTTTCAGTGCTGTTATAACTTTGAATGGTCATTAAATGAACAGTTTCTCATAATCAACCTTACCTGATATTTTCTAGGTGTTTATGAATAATCTCTTTTTTTTCTATGATTCATTTTATTTGTCACCTGCTCTAGAATGTCCCCTATAAGTTACCAATTGTATCACTTATATTTTGTTAATACCATATTTCCCGGCGTATAAGACGACTTTTTAACACATGAAAATCTTCTCAAAAGTCGGGGGTCATCTTATACGCTGAATGTCGTTCTCCTGTAACCAGGCAGACCAGCCCGAAAGGCTCTGACGAGCCTTAAATGGCTCTGGCGATCCAAGCTCTGACGATCCCAGCTGCGTTGCCTGCTAATCAGGCAACGCAGCTGGGATCGCCAGAGCCATGTAAAAGGAAAAAAGTTTTCCCCCTCCAGCTTGCTTACCTTAGCTGCTAGTCGCAACGCTTGCCTTGCTTCGCTTGCCTGAATCCATTCCATCAGCAAGCCTGCCTGCAATCAAGCAGGCAGGGAGTTGTGGACTTCAACTCCCAGAATTCCTCAGCCAGCAAAACAAAGTTGGCTGAGGAATTCTGGGAGTTGAAGTCTACAAGTCTTAAAGTTGACAAGGTTGGAGACCCCTGTTCTATTGGGTAAGTTTTTTTCCCCTTTGGGAGCTTTAAAAAAATAGTTAATTGGGGTTTTTTTAGTTGTTCTTTTTTAGACCTACCCATTTAAAGTTTAGGAAGTTTTAAATTTAGTTTTCATATAAAAATAAAATAAAATAAAATAATATTTGTGCAGCTTTCTGAGATTTAGTGTGTTTCTGTAGTGTTTCACTCTAACTACACAAACACAAAAAATCTCACAAAGCTGTATGAGGAATTTTGTGTATGTAAAGTGTGAAAATTGTTTTTTGGGCTTTTTGTGGCTGTGTGAGGTTCCTGCTTGTTGCAGGGGCCATTTTGGGTCTAGCATAGCTGCTTTTACATTGTGGGTGAGCCAGTTGTGTTGTGTTGTGTGTGTGAAGTGTGAAAGTTGTTTTTTTGGGCTTTTTGTGGCTGTGTGAGGTTCCTGCTTGTTGTAGGGGCTATTTTGAGTCTAGCATAGCTGCTTTTACATTGTGGGTGAGCCAGTTGATGTTTTTTAATTTTTATTTGGTGTGTGTTGGAAGAGGGGTAGTCTTATACGGCGAGTATAGCCCAAACCCTATATTTTAACAGGAAGAGTTGCGGGTCGTCTTATACGCCCAGTCGTCTTATACACTGGAAAATACAGTATATATTTTGCCAATATATGGTTGAGCAATTTTGCTGAACCTTTGTTTTTTATTTATGAAGATAGCAGTAACACCTATTTTTCTAAAGAAGCATATTTTGATGTTAGATAACTGTAGAACAAAGATTCAAAGGTGTAAAGGCAAATGTTATTTTTAAAAAAGGTTTCAGGTTTTAAAATTACTGGATATTCCCTTTCTAGTTCCATCCTTTCCTGCAGAAGAATGAGTTTTGCAATATATCTAGTAGGGAACTCTACTTGGATCAAAATAAAGACGTAGCAGCAGATCTGGTAATCCTGAGTTGGTTGTTTTTTCCCAAGGAGGATTCCATTGAACAAGACATGGGAATTTTGGAAAGACAGAGACTTACTATCTTCCAAGATGCTCTTTCAGAGCTAAAGTTGCTCAACAAGGTGGGAGAAATTTTGGGGTGTTTCTTCTTTTTTCCAAAGATTTATGACCCATTTCATGTGGACTAAGCCTAGTTTCCAGGGTCCATGACCTTCACTGGGAATTGAACATGGGGAGTAGAAACCTTATAGTTTCCTTTCTATAGGCCACTTGGGAGCCTTCAGTACTATTGACCAAGGTGTTCTTCAGATGCTGTAATATTGAAGACTTTTCAGCCATGTCCAACCTGGGATGAGAAACCCTCAAGTGCTGGAGGTTATGTTGTTAAGAGCCTCAGGTTCACTTGTTCCTTGTCCTGAGAGAGCAAAGCAGAAGGGGATTCTGTTGAAGAGACCCTGAATTGAGGTTTAGACTGAATGAGATGAAATTGGATCATGGCTGGATGGAGCTCCTGGGGGTCCCATTGGGAGAGAAGCTTCCTCTTGTCCTGCTTAGGGAAAGGCCATTGGGAAATGGTTCCCTCAAAGGGCAGCTCCATGGTCTGTGATGTTTTTAAGTAGTCCAGACCTGGTCAAAGTTAGTCCAAGGCTTTCAGGTTACATGACCATGGCCAGTGAGACAATCCTTTCACTCAGAAACCTGAAAAGCTGAAACACAACTTTGATTCCAAGGTTTTCCTGTTATCAGAAGGAACAAGAGAGAATTTGACAGGAAATAGTACTTAGATTTGGCCTTTGGCTCTTAAAAGGGTCTTTCATCTGAAAATCCCTTGAATGGCCTTGTTTATCTTTAGTGTTAGCTACCTTCAGTCCCTCTGGGTGAAAAGGAGTCTCCCAATTTAACTAATATTAAACGTGGGTCTGTCTTTCCGTGCCAGTTCCAGTCTCCTAATTGCAGTTCTTAACACAAAGGACTTTTTCTTGGATAACTGGATGGGCCTTAGAAATATCTTCTTCTGACCCAGGACTCACACTCATGTCCCCTCTGTTGCAGCCAAAGGTCTGCAACTTAATCTTTTTCAGGGACACCTTCTCATGATCTCCCCTCAATCTCACTACAGTTCTAGAAATTGTGCAGAAACCTTCAGTCTTAATAAAGGAGAATATTTGTAGCTCGGGGTTGACATGAGGGCTCCTTGGTGCTCTTTGAGCTTGCTTGTTTTCCTGCAAACGTTTGATTACCCAACTAGGTAACATCATCAGCTATAATTTATGAGGAATTTTTCCTTTATCTCTTAACGGGGAGACTGTTTGGAACTAGTGTCAAAGGGGAGCAGCTTTGCAAAGCTTTCTATAGTGCAGATCCTATGGGTTAGAAGTTTCCTTTTTAATAACATCTTATTCTACCTAAATAAATCTAATAAAATAACAATTTATTAAATCTTTGACAACAAATGTATTCACAAATTTAATATGAGTAGATCATCATAACCATGGATAGATGAAGAGTGCAGGGATGCATTTTAATATAGCGATGAGGAAAAACCGATTTTCCCCCCTTAATCCTTCAATCTTTTCTCAATTCCATCCCTCCGGACTTTATTAAGGAGAAAAGTCCTTTATTGCAACGTGTTGTGCCAGAAGCAAAAGGGAGGAACTAAAGAAAGAACCTGCCAGGGTCACATCTCCTAAACCTGTTTAGAAGGAGTCAGAGATTTCATATTCACTTAACTGAAGCCCAGAATCTGCTTGTCTAATGTCCATTTCTGCCTCCATTTTCCATGGATGGAGAGTCCTAACACCTTTTCCTTGGCATTCCTTGTTTCTCTGCTTAGTCCTTGCCTCAGTCCAAATGTGTGGAAAGTTGTCATCCTGGATTTGTCAAGAGAGTTCGAGAAGGAGAGCCAGTTTGCTGCTACGACTGTGTTCCTTGTCCGGAGGGGACCTTCTCCACTCAGGAAGGTGGGTGACACCAGAGGAAAGGAAGGCTTAGTGGAAATGGATTTATGCAGAGCATTTTGATGAAAGTGCAAATTAAAGTATCCATTGAAACTCAACTCTTTTTTTCTTTATTCAATGTTTGTTCATTCTAGTTTATGCACCAGAAATCCTCCAATTTCATATACCTTGGGTAGATAAGTATTAGAAAATTAAATTATCATTTTTTTCCCATGGAATGATTAAGCAACATGTCTTGGAAAATGTTCCAGAAATGAGGCATTCTTCAAAAATGGTATTTCTTGAAATGCAAAAAAACCCCAGAATATTAAAGATATTGATTTCTGACTTTTTCAGATACGGAAAAATGCACCAAGTGTCCAGATGATAAATACCCAAATGAAAACAGAGTCCAATGTATCCCCAAAGTTATAACTTTCCTGTCTTATGAAGAACTTCTGGGAATCATCCTGGTCTCTTTTGCCGTCCTCTTGTTCCTAACCACAGGCCTTGTTTTAGTCATCTTCATTCAATACTTAGAAACTCCCCTTGTCAAAGCCAACAACCGGGACCTCTCCTACATCCTCCTGGTCTCCCTCCTGCTTTGCTTCTTGTCTCCTTCTCTCTTCATTGGTCAACCAAGGAAAGCCACCTGCCTTCTCCGACAAACGGTTTTCAGCATCATCTTCTCAGTTGCCATTTCTTCTCTCTTGGCCAAAACCATCATGGTGGTTCTGGCTTTCCTGGCCACAAAACCAGGAAATCGAGTGAAGAGATGGTTGGGGAAGAGCTTGGCCAACTCCATCATCCTCTCTTGTTCTGCTGTCCAAATTCTCATCTGCTCCATCTGGCTGGGAGTTTCTCCCCCCTTCCCTGACTCTGACCTCCACTCCCAGCCTGGAGAGATCATCCTGCAATGCAACGAAGGGGCCGTTGTCATGTTCTACGTCACCCTCAGCTACATGGGCTTCCTGGCTGCCATCTGCTTCACGGTGGCTTTCCTGGCCAGGAACCTGCCTGGGGCCTTCAACGAAGCCAAGCTGATCACCTTCAGCATGCTGGTCTTCTGCAGTGTCTGGGTGACTTTTGTGCCCGCCTACCTGAGCACCAAAGGGAAATCCATGGTGGCTGTGCAGGTCTTCTCCATCCTGGCCTCCAGTGCTGGTCTGCTGGGCTGCATCTTCATCCCCAAGTGCTACATTATCCTTGTGAGGCCAGACCTCAACACAAAGGAACATCTTACGGGCAGAATAAATGTAAAAACATGAGATGTAACACCATTGTGATATTGGAAGAATTATTAGATTTTCTTTTATTTGAAAGAAATTATTAATTCTTTCTACTTAGATAGTATGCAGGAATCCAAGAAGAATATATGTCTATGTTTCTTTAATCTCCTTCCCTTTCAGCTCAATAAAGAGAACTCTGGGAAGGTCATTCAGAGGAATTTCATGTTCAGGAACAGCCAATGAACCTGATGCCTTATAAAAATAATTTGAGCAGGTTTGACAGAGCCGAAAAGTGTTTCTGTGTGAGAGAAAAGCCTGAGGAGGAAGAATGGCAAGATGGAAGCTGTGGGAAAGAAGCTCCAGTCATGTGTGACAATCTCTGAGAGAACCCATGAAATGATGTGAAGGTTTCACCTGCTCTCCGCTGGAGAGTGCTGGACACTCGGCCATCTCCCCATCTAGGACTCCCCAGTTCTGGGATCAGAATATCTGGGGTATCAGAACTGGGGAGTCCCAGATGGAGGGATGTCTCAGTGCCCAACACTGTCTGGGGTGATGGAGGAAGGTTCAGTTGTGGGGAAGCACCCATTGAGTGTTGGGCAAAGCAATAAGTCATTAATATGAGAACATTAATATGAGAAGATTCATATGAGAAAATATTTCCAAGTTTGACTCCCCCAATCAAAAAGTACTAAGGCGGGACTGGAACGCAGGAGCCTCTTGGTGATTGGCCCAAAGTCCTCCAGGGAGTTTCCATGCCTAAGGGAGGATTAGAACTCAGAGCCAGCTGGCTTTCATGCCTAAAATAGGAGCGGAACTCAAAGTCCCCCCATGACTGGCTCCAAGTCCCCCATTTGGCTTTTGTTGGAAGGTGGGATTAA